>NC_080164.1:115999424-116273699 GCF_950295315.1 Erinaceus europaeus | reverse complement strand
AGAGAACGAATTCCAACAACGAATGACATCAACAACGGCAATAATAACCACAATGGGCTACAACAACAAGGCCAACAAAAGGGGGAAAAAATGGCCTCCAGGAGCGGTGGATTCATGGTGCAGGCACCAAGCCCAGCAATAACCCTGGAGGAAAAAAAAAACTTTATTTATTGGATAGGGAAAGCCAGAAATTGAGAAGGCAGGGGGATATAGAAAGGGAGAGAGAGAGAGAGAGAGACAGACATTGGCAGTGTTGCTTCAGCACTTACAAAGCTTTTCCTCCTGCAGGTGGGGACTGAGTGCTCAAACTCAGATCCTTCCACATTGTTAACACGTGCACTTAACCAGGTGCACCACCACCTAAAAATTGATCTCTCTCTCTATTTTATTATTTTATTGGATAGGACAGAGAGAAATTGAGAGAGGAGGGGGAGATAGAAAGGGAGAAAGACAGACACCTGCAGACCTTCTTCACCGCGTGTGAAGCAACTCCCCTGCAGGTGGGGAGATGGGAACTCAAACCAGGATCCTTGTGCTTAACCTGTTGTGTCACAACCCTACCCCCAGAAATTGATATGTTTTAAGAAGTTTAATAAAAAATACAAAACTATGCATTTCTTTTCTATTTGGAAAAGATAACAATACTTGAAGTCATTTCATAGACAGTATATTTCATCTGTCTGTCTAGCTGTACATATGTCACACTGTGTACTTTATATATGTCATAAATATGCATACATACATATTTTTCTTCTTAAAAAGTGAGCCAAAGTAGAATATACAACTTCTGGTAGAGACATAATGTTGGAATAACAGTGTTTGTTTAAAGCTCCCATTATTTTATCTACCAAGCAATGTTTTGGGAAGTTAAATGCTATTAGGAAAGAGGTTCTGGGGTGGCGGCTGGGTGATGGCACACTTTGTTAAGTGCACACACCATCATGGTCAAAGACTCCGGTTTGAGCCCCAGCTTTATAATTGCAACGGGATCACTTCAGGAGCCATAAAGCAGGTCTGCAGGTGTCTTCTGTTTCTTTCTCCTTCTCTCTCTGTCCCCTCCCCTCTCAATTTTTCTCTGTCCTATCTAATTAAAAACAATGGCCTCCAGGAGTGGTGGATTCTTAGCACTGGCACCAAGCCCCAGAGATAACCCTGATGGCAAAAATAAGAGAAAAGAAAAGGAAAGGAAGGGAAAGTAAAGAAAAAAAGAGAAAAGAAAAAGAAAAGAAGCCTTTGTTCTTGGTGATCTCTTCAGTGTTTTCAGTGTCTCTGGATGTTTTGTCTCTCACTATTGGAATGTTTTCTTGCCACTTCTGTATCTCCTTGCTGACTCTTCTTCTGAAGTCACTGACACGGCTGTTTCTTCACAAATCTTTCTTCAAGAGACATCGTGAGATCTTTTCCCATGGCTACATTTCTCCTGACATTTCCACCCCCTCCTCTGTCTGCCAGCTAGACCTATTTCTCATGGTCAGTTATTTTTGTGTCATTGAAGTCAATTTTTGATCTCACTCTCTTTGAGTGTCTACATTAAGTTAGTCACAGTTTCTCTTTTCTGATTCATTATTTCAAATTAGAAGCAGACCAACAATCTGGACTCAGGTTGGTCTGGGAACCCTAGGCTGATGGGCATACATGTCCAGTTCAATTCACAGCTTCCTGGCAGTGAAGCCCAAAGGGGAGAGAGGCCACCTTGACTTGGCACAAAAGTGCTGGGCAATGCTGAAGTCTAAAGTGAGGGAAAGTGATGGGAACAGAAGACCCAAGATTTGAAGAGTTGAATCAGCAGTGGATGATGGCAGGGAGAGTCTAGCTGAACTGTCAGAATATCATCACAGACACTTTTATGAGGCTTCTTTCATTTAGTAAAGGGAGAGATCTCTTAAGAGGCACTTCCTATGAACATCACAAACAGTAGTCTCCTAATTCATTTGTAACTCTCTGAAATCTTTTACTTTTTCAGTACATCTAACATAATACTTTGCTGAAAGCAGTCTCTCTGTCTGTGCTTCTTCCCTGCTCCATATTGATGAACTTTCCTTTTCCCATGGGGTCAAGTGTTTGCCTCTCAACAGAAATTTCCCCAGTTTCCTTACCAGGCTCACACTCCAGCAAAATCTGACTGTGTAGTCCTCATCCTACACGGAAAGTGAAGCTCCACACCACCCTCACAGGGTGTTCACATCATTCTCCTTCATAAAGATAATGTCCACCATTTCATTTCATTTGTGAATGTAAAGCTTTCAGACTTCCTTCCTTCCTTCCTTCCTTCCTTCCTTCCTTCCTTCCTTCCTTCCTTCCTTCCTTTCTCTCTCTTCCTTCTTTCCTTCTTCTTCCTCTTCCTCTTCCTTCTTTCCTTCTTCTTCCTCTTCCTCTTCCTCCTGTTCTTCTCCTTCCTCTTCCTCCTTCTCCTCCTCGTCCTCCTTGTCGTCGTCATCGTCCTCCTCCTCCTCCTCTTCTTCTTCTTCATCTTCTTTTCCATTCAAAACATAAACTTTTCTTACTGAACAAGCAGCAAGCCAGACTGTGATATGCATCACAAGCAGTTATCTAAGCACAGGAAAGACCCTTGGCTCCCTATTTATGTGATCAAGTAACCCCTTCCACATGTTTCCAGTGTAAAAATAACTAGTCTTAAGGAGAACTTGATAATATCTTATGTCATAGATAGCTTATTCCAATGTCACTTTATAATTGGGGTGACTTATTGCTTATTGGTTTTATGTCAAAGAAGAATGTTTCATGCCTCTATGATAGTAAGAAGGAACTTTGCGTGTTAGAGCAAAGCACCTACTAAGGTTAGACTCCTACCCTTTCACAGGAACTGGGGTGTGGAGAAGTGGGGAGGGAGGGAAGCTATTTCCCTTGATGTTAATATTTCAAAAAGATAGCTTCCACTTTATCGAGAAACGTATTGCAGGATCATGAGCTGAATAAGGAAAGACCACTGACAAAAGTTCTGTCTCTCTAGTCTTCAAAGGGATACATTTCAAGGAGAAAGTACTCAGAAGTTTGCTAAGGTAAACACTCCAAGAAACAGAGAGTGGAGGAATTAAGCTGATTTTTACCTAGGATTTGACACATCTGGAAGCAGACACAGTGATGAGTCCAGAAACACCCATTTTGGATGGTGTGACGACACTGTCACACAGTCTGGAGACACACACAGGCAGAAGGGGGGAAGCCCTGTGACAGGTGTCTGCTGCCCACACATTTCTGTACAGCCTGGGGACACCTCACACACGCTGGGGACATAGTATGATGTATGTGGGATGTTGCCATCACATCAGTTGTGACAGGTGTAGGGATTTTCTAGGCTGTGTCAGAAACTACACCTTCTAAAACCCATCCAGACACCACAGCATTCATAAGGACCCCACGGTCCCATAATGCCGCTGCTATCATTTGCTGTCAGGTAATACGTACAGAACTGGCTAAGTTTGCTGTTTCACTGGGCCTCATGCTGTGGGCTGACTCTTGTTTGCAGATAGAGACAGAAAAAGAGTGGGAAAAACATAGAGACATCACATGGGTCACAATACTCCCATGTGCATTGTTTCAGGAACACAAGGCAGGCACCTTACTTACCAGGTGAGCTATCTCTTCCATCCCACAACAGGTTGAGCTTCCTCTCTTTTTTTCCCCTTTCAGTTAGATAGAAACAGAGGAGGGGGGTCGGGCGGTGGCGCAGTGGGTTACACGCATGTGGCTCAAAGCACAGGGACTGGTGTCAGGATCCCGGTTTGAGCCCCCATCTCCCCACCTGCAGGGGAGTCGCTTCACAGGTGGTGAAGCAGGTCTGCAGGTGTCTATCTTTCTCTCCCCCTCTCTGTCTTCCCCCCCTCTCCATTTCTCTCTGTCCTATCCAACAACGAACAATATCAACAATGGCAATAATAATAACCACAACGAGGCTACAACAACAAGGGCAACAAAAAAAAGGTGGGGGGGAATGGCCTCCAGGAGCAGTGGATTCATGGTGCAGGCACCGAGCCCAGCAATAACCCTGGAGGGAAAACAAAAACAAAAACAAAAAACAAAAAAACCAAAAACACAAAAACAAAAACAAACAAACAAAGAAACAGAGAAGGAGAGACACCACACCCTTGCTCTGTGGTTCATGGTGCCATGCATGGTGCTCCCATGTAGTACTGGGGGGTTGAACCAGAGTTCTCACACATGGCAAAGGGTGCACTTAGCCAGGTGAACTACCTACTGGCCCTAGGTTTAATTTCTTACTCAATCCTTATTACCCATTAGAGCATGGGGACCTGTGTCCAGGCCCCTGTCTCCACTGGTGAGGGTGGGTTGGAGCTTCATGAGTGCCATGCGGAGCAGTGCTGCAGGTGTGTCTCCTCTCTCTGTGTGTCTCCCTCTGTCTCTGTCTCTATCTGCCTCTCACACTCTATCAAAGAACAAGGAAAACATAAAAAAAGAAGGAAAGAAAGAAAAAGAGAAAGGGAAAAAGAAAATGGAGGGAGAGAGAAACTAAGTTGCTTTATCCATGATTACTCAACTAGTACAACCAAGGTCTGCACATTCCCAAAGTCCTCGTTCTTCTCTTTCCTAACATAACTTCTTTGCTGTGTAATTCCTGCAGTAGATTTATTATGTGCACATATATGTTTGTGTTCCTACCAGAATAGTTTGCTCCTTATAGAGAGACAACTGCACACATTTCTTTGTGTCCTTAGAACCTAAAAGTGGTGTTGCACAAGTAGAGGTCTTCAGTCATTATTTATTACAGTTTATATAGCTTCTCCAGTATTTCATGAATAGAGAGGCAATTGAAGTTTGATTCAATTATTTTCATCCACCTGAATATTTATAGAAATGTTTACATATTAATAGTGAGGAAAGTTCTTAGGCTGTCAAAATTGCAATGTCTTTTCTTTGCATGCTAGCTTCTAGAGGTAGTATACATTGTAGCCAAAGCTATTCTGACTTCATTGAGGTTCTAATATATATGTTACTAATACAAGGGCAATAGACAATGTAGTCATCTTTTTTTTTTTAATTTTTAAAATTATTTATTTATTTTCCCTTTTGTTGCCCTTGTGTTTTTTTATTGTTGTTGTAGTTATTATTGTTGTTATCATCATTGTTAGATAGGACAGAGAAATGGAGAGAGGAGGGGAAGACAGGGAGTGAGAAAGATAGACACCTGCAGACCTGCTTCACCGCCTGTGAAGCGACTCCCCTGCAGGTGGGGAGCCAGGGGTTCGAACTGGGATCCTTATGCTAGTCCTTATGTTTCATGCCACGTGTGCTTAACCTGCTGCACTACTACCCAACTTCCATGTGTTCATCTTAGTTCTATGAATTTCTTTTTAAAAGTATCTTTATTTGTTTATTGTATAGAAACAGCCAGAAATTGAGAGGGAAGGGTGAGATAGAGAAGGAGAGAGACCGAGAGACACCTGCTGCACTGCTTCACCATTTGTAAAGCCTTTCCCCTGCAGGAGGGGACCTGGGGCTCAAACCTGGCTCCTTGTGCACTGTATCATGTACATTCAACCAGGTTTGCCACCACCTGGCCCCATTCTATGAATTTCTAAAGTAAGGGCCCAGGAAAGGAGTTGATAACTGCCTGTGGGAAGGAATCCAGGTAATGAGGAAATAAACTCTAGTTTTCAACCTTCACAAAGTACACTAGCAAATAATAACAAAGCTTGAGGAAAGAATTAAAATTCTTAAAAGAAGACTTTTGGTTTTCTTAATGTGTTTTATTTCCTAGCATAATTTTGTTTTGCTAGAATTTCCCAATTTTCATTATCTTAACAAGCTTTCTTATTTTAATAGCATCCCTAGTTGGATTTCACTTGCCATCCTATGTATCATATGCCCCTAATTTTTCCAGCTTCTGTTTTCTTTATACACCTGCCAGACTTTTTCAAAATTGATCTTACTGTGTTAAAAATATTCCACCTTACACACTGAAGATAATTTTGATTTTGCTGACTCACCTAGAATGCCAATGATGCTTATATACATAGTCTCTAAGACTGCATAACAATTACTTGGAAAGAAAAACAAACTACTCTGATTACCTGTACTATTCTCATAGGTACATTAGAAATAAAAAATGTAGTGATTTTTTTTCTTTGACTTCAGTGTTTAGGTTCTTGGTGTCAGCAAGGTGGCAGGAACCTGAATGATACTGCTTCCCACAAAGCAAATAAGAAACTGACTAATAATATAAATTCTTGTCCTCCAATTACTTTAAATTATGTCCTCTTAACATTATAGGCTGTTATTCCTCCTCTGGGATGCAGTCAACATATCCAAGGGCTCTGGAGTCAGACCAAAAGGATTAAAGTCTCAGTTCTGTCACTTACTCATTGGGAGCTGTAAGACTTTTGCCAAGTCTCATAAATTCTCTAGACTTCAGTGTCTTCCTTTGTGAACTGCAACTAATGATGCTATTTCCTTAATGATTTTTTGTTGTGGAGAAAATAAGTTAAATAATATATAAAGGATACTTAGCACAGAACTTGATACTTACTTAGGATTCATTAAATATTAACTTATTATTATTTTTTTCCTTTCAGGGCTCCTAATAGATGAGGCCTTTCTTAAAGCTGGGGCTGTGTATTATTGGTATTATAGTTCATTATTTGTTCACCTTTGTATTCTTAGATTATAGTCCAGTGCTTCATATATAAAACATTTTATTGCATTTTATTTTATTCTTTGATTGAGATAGAGAGGCAGGGGGCCAGGGAGAGGAGATAGACCACAGCATCAGAACTTCCAACATAGTATGGTATTTTATTTTATTAATATTTTTAATTGTCACCAAGGGTATCTGTACCTCAGAACCTGCACAATGAGTCTACTGCTCCACTAGCCATTTTTTTCTTTTCTTCTTTTTTTCCTTCTTTCTTTCTTTCTTTCCTTCCTTCCTTTCTTTTTCTTTCGTTCTTTCTTTCTTTTGATTTTACTTATTTATTTATTTATTGGATAGAGACTGCCAGAAATTGAGAGGGAAGAGGGTGATAAAGAGGGAGAAAGACAGAGAGACACCTGCAGCCATGCTTCACCACTTGCAAAGCTCTCCCCCTGCATGTAGGGACCGGGGGCTTGAACCCAGGTCCTTGTAACATGTGTGCTCATCCAGGTGCGCCACCACTTAGCCTTTCTTTCCTTTTTTTTTTATTTAAGAAAGGAGACATTAACAAAACCATAGAATAAGAGTGGTACAGTTCCGCACAATTCCCATAACCTGATCTCCACATCCCACCCCCTCCCCTGATAGACTTCCTATTCTGTATCTCTCTGGGAGTATGGATCCAGGGTCGTTGTGGATTGCAGAGAGTGGAATGGCTGGCATCTGTAATTACTTCCTCACTGAACATGGGCGTTGACTGGTCGATCCATACTCCCATTCTGTCTCTCTCTTTCCCTAGTAGGGTGGGCCTCTGAAGAAGTGGAGCTCCAGTACACATTGATGGGGTCGTCTGTCTAGGGAAGTCTGGCCAGCATCTCACTGGCATCTGGAACCTGGTTGCTGAAAAGAGAGTCAACATACAAAGCCAAACAGATTGTTGAACAATCATGGACCTAAAGACTGTAATAGTGCAGATGAAGTGTTGGAGGGTATTCCCTGCATGCTCTTGTGTACTTCTGCTTTCAGGTATATATTTTTCCCCTAGTTTATGGGCACGGGTGAACCAATGCTCTATCTCAGGGGACCTGGACTATATCTAGGTTTGGGGACTTTATTGGAGAGTGGACCACCTGGAATGGAATTAGAGAATACTATGAAAGGAAAGGTCTCACCCGAGTGATGAAGCTGAAGGGTTGTCATTCCACACCTGAAGTCTCTGGACACAGTCTGAAGTGAAGCATGCTGGGGTGGCACTCACTGCATTAATTAGGTTGCGATCTGCGGATGCAATATTATTTGATTTGAAGTGAGAGCAGCATGCAGAAAAGTGGGCCCCACCCTAAGGTTCCAGGACTGGAGGAAATATAGGCTCTATAGTAGAAATGTGAGGTTCCTGTTGTCTTAGGGATCAAGAAGACAATGGATACTTATTGTTATCATCACATTATTTGGTGATAGGGTTAACTTTGGAAAATCCCTTTGATAGGGTTTGGGGTATAGTACCCAGCATCTTGTATATAGCTGTGCTGTCGGTTGCTTCTGTTCTCCCTGGTCTAGGCTTTTGGGAGAGAACATACCAAAGACAGCCTATGTATTAAAAAGACTCAGTCTGTGTTTTAAGAAGTTCTAGACATATCATCAGTTTTCCGCCTCTCATATTAATTAAATAGTGGTTTATATAATGTTTACACTTTAATAGGATTGTACATAAACACCACTCCCACCACCAAAAGACTGTGTCCCATCCCCCCCCACCTCCGCCCCACCCACCCTCCGCTGTGCCGGGAAGCCCAATGGCCACCCTCCCCTTCATCAGTGTTTTTACATTGGTGCCCTGCTCTTGATTCAGTGAGATCCTGCTTTTAGTTTCCCTTTCTGTTCTTCTTTCTCAGCTTCTGTTGATGAGTGGGGACATCCCATACTCATCTTTATCTTTCTGACTTAGCTGACTTAACATAATTCCTTCTAGCTCTGTCCAAGATGGGTCAGAGAAGGTGGGCTCATTGTTCTTAATAGCTGCATAGTATTCCATTGTGTATATGTACCACAGCTTTCTCAGCCACTCATCTGCTGCTGGGCACCTGGGTTCCTTCCAGGTTTTAGCTATTATGAATTGTGCTGCTATGAACATAGGAGTACACACCTCTTTTTGGTTGGGCATTATGGAATCCTTGGGGTATATCCCCAGGAGAGGAATTACTGGGTCATATGGAAGGTCTCTGTCTAGCCTTGTGAGAGTTCTCCAAACTGCTCGCCAGAGAGGCTGAACCAATTTACATTCCCACCAGCAGCGTAGAAGGGTTCCTCTGTCCCCACAGCCTCTCCAACATTTGTTGCTGCTGTCCTTTTTGATGTATGCCATTCTTACAGGAGTGAGGTGGTGTCTCAATGTTGTCTTTATTTGCATCTCTCTGACAGTCAGCGACCTGGAGCAGTTTTTCATATGTTTGTTAGCCTTTTGGATCTCCTCTGAAGTGAATGTTTTGTTCATATCCTCTGCCCATTTTTGGATGGGGTCATTTGCTTTTTTGGTGCTAAGTTTGCTGAGTTCTCTGTATATTTTGGTGATTAGTCTTTTGTCTGATGTTTGGCATGTGAAGATCTTCTCCCATTCTGTGCGGGGTCTCTTTATTTGTGTGACAGTTTCTTTGGCTGTGCAGAAGCTTTTCAATTTGATGTAGTCCCATTGGTTTGTTTCTGCTTTAGTCCTTCCTTGCAATTGGGTTTATTTCATCAAAGATGTCCTTGAGGTTTAGGTGGGAAAGTGTTTCACCAATGTTTTCCCCTAAGTATTTGATAGTTTCCCGTCTGACATTCAGGTTTATGATCCATTTGGAGTTGTTTTTTGTTTCTGGTGAGATAAGGTGGTTAAATTTCATTCTTCTGCATGTTATAACCCAGTTTTCCCCGCACCATTTATTGAAGAGAGTCTCCTTCTTCCATTTAATCCTTTGGGCCCCCTTATCAAAGATTAGATGTCCATAGGTGTGGGGGTTTAGATCTGGGCTTTCAATTCTGTACCACTGGTCTGTGTGCCTATTTTTGTTCCAGTACCAGGCTGTTTTGATGATGATGGCATTATAATATAGTTTGAGATCTTGGAGTGTGATGCCTCCATTTCTGTTTCTTTTCCTCAAGATGGCTTTGGCAATTCTAGGTGTTTTCTGGTTCCAGATAAATGAATTTAGTTTTTGTTCTATTCTCTTAAGGAAGCTTGGTGCAACTTTGATGGGTATTGCATTAAATTTTGTTGGTATGCATGAGACCCCTTCTGTTTCATTTGGTTTAAATCCCCCCTGCTTAACACTATTCTATTTACATAACCACTTCATTCTATTTACATAACCGCTATTAACAAGCACCTCCCTCCAGGGCATTGGTTCAATCCCCACTGTTTCATGATATGTTTTTGCTCCACCCCCCCTCCTTGTCACACCCTGATCCCTTCTTTGTCACACCCTGATTTTCACCAGTCACTTTTCTCTCCACCCTCTCTATGTCACATCCTGTTTCCACCTTACTTGGCAAGTATATATAAAGACAGCATTGTGAGTTTTACAGTACTGTACCTTTAGTTTAGCTCAGCTCGGCTTAGATTGCGCTGCGTCCTGCATGAATAAAGAGATACTGCCTACAGCTCAACCATGAGTCCCTGGTCGTCTGTTACCTGCCCGTGAAGTCAGCCCAGCGTAAACAACATAACCCATCGAAAACAACAAAATTTGTATATGACTCTGGGGAGAATATTCATTTTGATGATATCCATGAGCATGGAATATCTTTCCATTTCTTGGTGTCAGTTTCTATTTCCTTGAAGAGTGACTCATAGTTTTCAGTACAAAAGTCTTTCACTTCTTTGGTCAGCTTTACTCATAGGTATTTTATTGATTTTGTTGCAACAGTGAGTGGGAGTGATTTCTGGATGTCTTCTTCTTCAGTTTTAGCGTTTGCATAGAGAAATTCCACTGATTTTTGTACATTGATTTTGTATGTATTTTCTATGTATACTATCATGTCATCTGCAAATAGTGAGAGCTTGACTTCTTCCCTTCCAATCTGTATTCCTTTGATTTCTTTCTCTTGCCTGATTGCTATGGCAAGAACTTCCAATACTATGTTGAAGAATAATGGTGATAGTGGGCAGCCCTGTCTAGACACTGATCTGAGGGGAAATGCTTTCAACTTCTGTCCATTGAATGTGATGTTGGCTGTTGGTTTGCTATATATGGATTCCACTATCTTGAGGAATTTCCCATCTATTCCCATTTTTTTGTAGAGTTTTGAGCATGAATGGGTGTTGGATTTTGTCAAAGGCTTTCTCTGCATCTATTGAGATAATCATGTGGTTTTTGGCTTTGTTTTTATTGATGTGGTGAATGACATTGATTAACTTACGGATGTTGAACCAGCCTTGCATTCCTGGGATGAATCCCACTTGGTCGTGATGAGCAATCTTTTTGACGTGCTGCTGTATCCGGTTGACCAAGATCTTGTTTAATATTTTGGCATCTATGTTCATCAGAGATATTGGTCTGTAGTTTTCCTTTTTAGTTGTGTCTCTATCTGCTTTGGGTATTAGAGTGATGTTGGCTTCATAGAAAGTGGAAGAGAGTGTCTCTGTTTCTTCGACTTTATGGAAAAGCTTTAGGAGTATGGGTATTAACTGTTTCCTGGAGGTTTTGTAGAATTCATTTGTGAAGCCATCTGGTCCAGGACTTTTGTTGTTAGGGAGATTATTAATAACTGTTTTGATTTCTTTGTCTGTGATTGGTGCATTTAGGTTTTGTAGTTCTTCTTGGTTCAGTTTTGGAAGGGCATAGGCTTCTAGAAATTCTTCCATTTCTTCCAGATTTTCTAGCTTGGTGGTGTATAGTTCTTCATAGAAGTCTCGCATGATTTTCTGGATTTCTGTGGTATCAGTTGTGATATCTCCTCTATCATTTACAATTCTATGAATTTGAGTCTTCTCCCTTTTTTGTTTAGTGAGTCTGGCTAGGGGTTCGTTAATCTTGTTTAATTTTTCAAAGAACCAACATTTGGCTTCATTGATTTTCTGTATGGTTCTCTTATTTTCGATGTTGTTTATTTCTGCTCTAATTTTAGTGATTACTGTCCTTCTGGTTACTTTAGGGTTCCTTTGTTCCTCTTCCTCTAAGTCCTTACGGTGTGCAATAAGGTCGTTCATTTGAGCTTCTTCTTGGTGTTTAATATGTGATTGTATGGCTATAAGTTTCCCACTCAGTACTGCTTTAGCTGTGTCCCAAATATTTTGATAGGTTGTGTCTTTATTTTCATTTGTTTCCAGGAACATTTGTATTTCCTGCTTGAGTGTCTCTCTGACCCAGTGGTTCTTAAGCAGTATGTTGCTTAGTTTCCAGATTCTGTGACTTTTAATAATTTTCTGTTTGTTGTTAAATGTTAGTTTTACTCCACTGTGGTCTGAGAAGATACTTGGGATGATTTCAATGTTCTTGAATTTATTGATGCTGTCTTTGTGGCCTAACATGTGGTATATCCTTGCGTATGTGTTGTGTGGATTTAAAAAGAATGTGTATTCCAATTTTGGGGGGTTAAGAGCTCTGAAAATGTCCAAGAGGTCTAGTCTGTTCATCTCTTCATTTAATTCTCTTGTTTCTTTGTTGATTCTGTGTTTTGTTGATCTGTCTATGTGTGAGAGTGGGGTGTTAAAGTCTCCCACTATTAGTGTATTACTATTGATGTATTTTTGAAATTCTTTGAGAAGGTGTTTGATGTATTTAGATGGTCCCTCATTGCGTGCATAGTTGTTAATAATTGTTATATCTTCTTGGCTGATTGATTCTTTAATCATTATGAAATGACCTTGCCTATCTTTTATTGCTTTATTTAATTTAAAATCTATTGTGTCTGAGATGAGAATGGCTGTTCCTGTCTTTTTTTGTGGTCCATTAGCCTGCAGGATAGTTTTCCATCCTTTCACTTTAAGTCTGTGTTTATCTTGTTGTGTCAGATGGGATTCTTGCAAGCAGCATATGGTTGGGTTAGTTGCTTCCTTTAAACTGTTGTTTGTCTGAGAAGGTTTTGATGACTCCATCTAGTTTGAATAAAAGTCTAGCAGGATATATTATCCTTGGTTGAAACCCTTTTTCATTCAGAGCTCGATAGATATCTTGCCATTCTCTTCTGGCCTTTAGAGAAGGGATAGAGAAGTTTGCTGATAGTCTTATAGATTTTCCCCTGTATGTGATTTTTTGTTTTTCTCTTGCAGCCTTTAGGATCCTTTCTTTATCCTTACTTCTTTTCATTGTGACTATGATGTATCTTGGTGTCTTCAGGTCTGGATTGATTCTGATTGGGACTCTCTGAACCTCTTGGATCTTAATGTCCTTTCTGTTGTTCAGGTCTGCGAAGTTTTCTTCTATAATTTCCTCTAGAATGCTTTCTTCCCCTTCCTCTTTTTCTTCCTTTGTCAGGCTAATTATACGAATGGTAATTCTTTTGAGATCATCCCATATGTCTCTGTTGTTGTTTTCAGTGTCTCTCAATCTCTTTTTGAGCTCTTTCACCTCTTTCTTTGTTTTCTCTAGCTCATCCTCTGTCTGGATAATTCTATTTTCTGCTTCTGCTAGTCTGCTTTCCCTTCCCTCAGCTGCTTTCTTCATTACATCTATTTCAGCTTTCAGTTCTCTAATTGCCTCAAGGTAGTTAGTATTTTCCTTGAGGGTCTCATCTATTGTTTCCCTAATACTGCTATACCTTTCCTCCAAAGTTGTTTTCATTTCTGTGTTTAATAAATTTATTATTGCTTGCATGCTTTTCTTTTTTTTATTTTATTTATTTATTTTTATTTAAGAAAGGATTAATTAACAAAACCATAGGGTAGGAGGGGTACAACTCCACACAATTCCCACCGCCCAATCTCCATATCCCACCCCCTCCCCCGATAGCTTTACCATTCTCTATCTCTCTGGGAGCATGGACCCAGGGTCATTGAGGGTTGCAGAAGGTAGAAGGTCTGGCTTCTGTAATTGCTTCCTCGCTGAACATGGGCGTTGACTGGTCGGTCCATACTCCCAGTCTACCTCTCTCTTTCCCTAGTAGGATGGGTCTCTGGGGAAGCTGAGCTCCAGGACACATTGGTGTTGTCTTCAATCCAGGGAAGTCTGGCCGGCATCCTGATGACACCTGGAACCTGGTGACTGAAAAGAGAGTTAACATACAAAGCCAAACAAATTGTTGAGCAATCATGGACCCAAAGCTTGGAAAAGTGGAGAGGAAGTATTAGGGAGGTACTCCCTGCAAACTCTAGTATACTTCTGCTTTCTTACTTTGGTGCCATACTCCAAACTCAGTCAATTTCTGCTTTGCATTTCTACTTCTTTTTTTTTTTACATGCATAACATTCCCCAGATTCCCATTTAGCAATACAACCCCCACTATTTCATTCATCATTTTTCATGGACCTGTATTCTCCCCACCCACCCACCCACCCACCCCAGAGTCTTTTACTTTGGTGTAATACTCCAATTCCATTTCAGGTTCAACTTGTGTTTTCTTTTCTAATCTTGTTTTTCAACTTCGGCCTGAGAGTGAGATCATCCCATATTCATCCTTCTGTTTCTGACTTATTTCACTCAACATGATTTTTTCAAGGTCCATCCAAGATCGGCTGAAAACGGTGAAGTCACCATTTTTTACAGCTGAGTAGTATTCCATTGTGTATATATACCACAACTTGCTCAGCCACTCATCTGTTGTTGGACACCTGGGTTGCTTCCAGGTTTTGGCTATTACAAATTGTGCTGCCAAGAACATATGTGTACACAGATCTTTTTGGATGGATGTGTTGGGTTCCTTAGGATATATCCCCAGGAGGGGAATTGCAGGGTCATAGGGTAGGTCCATTTCTAGCCTTCTGAGAGTTCTCCAGACTGTTCTCCACAGAGGTTGGACCAATTGACATTCCCACCAGCAGTGCAGGAGGGTTCCTTTGACCCCACATCCTCTCCACCATTTGCTGCTGTTACCTTTTCTGATGTGTGACATTCTCACAGGAGTGAAGTGATATCTCATTGTTGTCTTGATTTGCATTTCTCTGACAATCAGAGACTTGGAGCATTTTTTCATGTGTTTCTCGGCCTTTTGGATCTCTTCTGTGGTAAATATTCTGTCCAATTCCTCCCCCCATTTTTGGATGGGGTTATTTGTTGTCTTGTTGTTGAGTCTGGTAAGCTCTTTATATATGTTGGTTATTAAACTCTTATCTGATGTATGGCATGTAAAGATCTTCTCCCATTCTGTGAGGGGTCTCTTGATTTGGGTAGTGGTTTCTTTTGCTGTGAAGAAGCTTTTTAATTTGATGTAGTCCCATAGGTTTATACTTGCCTTAGTCTTCCTTGTAATTGGATTCGTTTCATTGAAAATGTCTTTAAAATTTATGCGGAAAAAAGTTCTTCCAATATTTTCCTCTAAGTATCTGATAGTTTCTGGTCTAACATCCAAGTCCTTGATCCACTTGGAATTTACTTTTGTATTTGGTGAAATACAGTGATTCAGCTTCATTCTTCTGCATGTTTCAACCCATTGTTTCCAACACCATTTGTTGAAGACACTCTGCTTTCCCCATGTAATAGTCTGGGCCCCTTTGTCAAAGATTAGATGTCCATAGGTGTGGGGCCTCATTTCCGGGCTCTCAATTCTATTCCACTGGTCAGTGTGTCTGTTCATGTTCCAGTACCAAGCAGTTTTGATGACAATGGCCCTATAATATAGTTTGAGATCTGGCAGTGTGATGCCTCCGGTTCTGTTCTTTTTTCTCAAGATTGTTTTGGCAATTCTAGGTCTTTTCTGGTTCCAGATAAACATTTGTAGCATTTTTTCTATTCTCCTAAAAAATGTGCTTGGGATCTTGATGGGGATATCATTAAATTTGTAGATGGCTCTGGGTAATATATTCATTTTGATGATGTTAATTCTTCCAACCCATGAGCATGGAATATCTTTCCACTTCTTTGTGTCTTTTTCAATTTCTTTGAGTAGTGACTCATAATTTTCAGTATACAAGTCTTTCACTTCTTTGGTTAGGTTTATTCCTAGATATTTTATTGTTTTTGTTGCTATAGAAAAAGGAACTGATTTCTGGATTTCAATTTCTTCTAACTTAGTGTTTGCATAGAGGAATGCCACTGACTTTTGAATGTTAATTTTATAGCCTGACACATTACTATATTGCCTGATGTTTTCCAAAAGCTTCTTGCTAGATTCCTTAGGTTTTTCCATGTATACTATCATGTCATCTGCAAATAAGGAGAGTTTGACTTCTTCTCTTCCAATCTGTATTCCTTTAATTCCTTGCTCCTGCCTGATTGCTATGGCAAGAACTTCCAACACTATGTTGAATAGTAATGGTGATAGTGGGCAGCCCTGTCTAGTACCTGATCTGAGGGGAAATGCTTCCAGTTTTTCACCATTGAGTATGATGTTGGCTGTAGGTTTGCTATATATAGACTCCACTATCTTCAGGAATTTTCCATCTATCCCTATTTTTTGTAGTGTTTTGATCATAAAGGGATGTTGTATTTTGTCAAAGGCTTTCTCTGCATCTATTGATATGACCATGTGGTTTTTGGTCTTGCTTTTGTTGATGTGGTGGATCACATTGATTGATTTACGTATATTAAACCAACCTTGCATGCCTGGGATAAACCCCACTTGGTCATGATGAACAATCTTTTTGATATACTGCTGTATCCGGTTGGCTAGAATTTTGTTCAATATTTTCGCATCTATGTTCATCAGAGATATTGGTCTGTAGTTTTCTTTTTTGGTTGTGTCCCTGTCTGCTTTTGGTATCAGGGTGATGTTGGCTTCATAGAAGCTGGCAGGGAGTATTCCAGTGTCTTCAATCTTCTGGAAGACTTTTAAAAGTAGAGGTATTAGTTCTTCTTTGAAAGTTTTGTAGAATTCATTTGTAAAACCATCTGGTCCAGGACTTTTATTTTTGGGAAGATTTTTGATAACTGTTTCAATTTCATTAGCTGTGATGGGCCTGTTCATGTTATCCACTTCCTCTTTACTTAGTTTTGGAAGTTGGTAGGTATCTAGGAAATCATTCATTTCTTCCAGGTTCTCTAACTTGGTGGCATATAGTTGTTCATAGAAGCCTCGCATGATATGTTGAATTTCTGCAGTGTCTGTTGTGATATCTCCTCTTTCATTAACTATCCGATTTATTTGGGTCTTCTCCCTTTTTTGTTTTGTGAGTCTGGCTAATGGTTTGTCGATTTTGTTTACTCTTTCGAAGAACCAACATTTACTTTCATTGATCTTTTGTATGGTTTTCCTATTCTCAATGTTATTTATTTCTGCCCTAACTTTAGTAATTTCTGTCCTTCTGGTTGCTTTATGGTTCCTTTGTTGTTTTTCTTCTAGGTCTTTAAGATGTGCAATCAGGCTGTTTATTTGTGCCTTTTCTTGTTTCCTAATGTGTGCTTGTATAGCTATGAACTTCCCTCTTAGGACTGCTTTAGCTGTGTCCCAAATATTTTGATAGCTTGTGTCTTCATTTTCATTGAACTCTCGAAACATTTTGATTTCTTCCTTGATTTCCTCTTTGACCCAGAAGTTGTTAAGTAGTGTACTGTTGAGCTTCCACATTTTGGCACTGTTACTAATCTTTTGTTGATTGTTAAGTGTTAGTTTAATTCCACTGTGGTCTGAGAAGATGCTTGGGATGACTTCAGTGCTCTTGAATAGGCTGATGCTGTCTTTGTGGCCTAACATATGGTCTATCCTTGAGAATGATCCATGTGGATTTGAGTAAAATGTGTATTCCAGTTTCTTGGGATGAATGACTCTGAAAATGTCCAATAGTTCTAGTTTATCTATCTCTTCATTTAGCTCCCTTATGTCTTTACTGATTTTCTTCCTGGATGATCTGTCAAGTTGAGATAGTGGGGTGTTGAAGTCCCCTACTATGATTGTGTTACTGTTAATATATTGCTGTAGCTCTTTCAGTAGAAGTTTGATGTATTTAGATGGCTTCTCATTGGGTGCATAGATATTAATAATTGTTAAGTCCTCTTGATTGACTGATCCTCTGAGCATTAAGTAGTGTCCATTCCTATCTTTTTTAATCTTATCTATTTTAAAGTCTATCATGTCAGATATGAGAATAGCAGTTCCTGCCCTTTTTTGTGGGCCATTGGCTTGAATGATAGTTTTCCATCCTTTCACTTTACGTCTGTGTTTGTCGTGTTGAGTTAGGTGAGTTTCCTGTAGACAACATATTGTTGGGTTGTGTTTTCTGATCCATCTTCCTACTCTGTGTCTTTTAATAGGTGAATTCAGGCCATTGACATTTATTGATATCAAAGATTGAAGATATTTTAATGCCATTCTTCTAGGGTTTTAGAGTGTTTTGATATATGTCCTATTTGTGGTGGTCTGGTTGTTTATAGGAGACCTTTCAGAACTTCTTTCAGGGCAGGCTTGGTGATGGTTGCTTCCTTCAACTGTTGCTTGTCTGAGAAGGTTTTGATGCTTCCATCTAGTCTGAATGACAATCTAGCAGGATAGAGTATTCTTGGCTGAAAGCCTTTCTCATTGAGCACTCGATAAATATCTTGCCATTCTCTTCTGGCCTGTAGTGTTTGTATGGAGAAGTCTGCTGCTAATCTTATGGGTTTTCCTTTGTAGGTTGTTGTTTTCGATGGGTTAGGTTGTTTTCGCAGGGCTGGTTTCACGGGCGGGTAACAGACGACCAGGGACTCATAGTTGAGCTGTAGGCAGTATCTCTTTATTCATGCAGGACTCAGCACAATCTAAGCCGAGCTAAGCTAAACTCAAGGTAAAGTACTCTAAAACTCACAATGCTGTCTTTATATATACTTGCCAAGTAGGGTGGAAACAGGGTGTGACATAGAGAGGGTGGAGAGAAAAGTGACTGGTGACAATCAGAGTGTGACAAGGAGAGGATCAGGGTGTGACAAGGAGGGGGGGTGGAGCAAAAACATATCATGAAACAGTGGGGATTGAACCAATGCCCTGGAGGGAGGTACTTGTTAACAGCGGTTATATAAATAGAATGAAGTGGTTATGTAAATAGAATAGTGTTAAGCAGGGGGAATTTAAACCAAATGAAACAGAAGGGGTCTCATGCATACCAACAGTAGGTGACTCTTTGTTTTTCTCTTGCAGCCTTGAGGATCCTTTCTTTATCCTTATTCCTTTCCATTCTAAGTATGACATGTCTTGGTGTCTTTAGGTCTGGGTTAATTCTGTTTGGGACCCTCTGGGCTTCTTGAATCTTTATGTCTTTGGTGTTGTCTAGACTAGAGAAATTTTCAGCTATTATGGCCTGGAGAATGCTTTCTTCCTCCCCTTCTCTTTCTTCCTCTGGTAAGCCAATAATGCGTATATTGTTTCTTTTGAAGTCATCCCATAGGACTCTGTTGTTGTTTTCAGCATCTCTTAATCTCTTTTTGAGATCTCTTACTTCTTTTTTAGTTGTCTCTAATTCATTCTCAATCTTGCTAATTCTGTTTTCAGCCTCATAGATTCTATTCTCTCTGCCCTCTACTGCTTTCTGGAGTTCATCTATTTTGTTGACCTGCTCTGATACTGTTTTAGCTTGTTCAGCTAGTTGCCTTCTTAGCTCAGCGATTTCAGCTTTCAGCTCTCTAATAACCATGAGATAATTAGAATTTTCTTCCATTTTCTCATTTGTTATTTCTGATTACAATTTTTTCAAATTCTTTACTCACTCCTATTATTATTTCCTTTGCTAATGTTTGGATGTTGAACTCATTGTTTTGTGCTTCACCCTCTGGAGGACTTTTAGCTGGACTCTTGTCCTGGTTCGAGTCTCCAATACTTTTTCTTGTTGTTTTAACCATTTTATATATGTTAACAGTTTTTTCAATCCCTGAGTTGGAGCTCAGTGGTGTAAAAGCCTCTTTTTTTTTCTTCCCTCCTTACTTCCTTCTTTTAGATATTTTATTTTATATTTATTATTTTGTGTATATATATATATATATATATATATATATATATATATAGAGAGAGAGAGAGAGAGAGAGAGAGAGAGAGATTAGAAGGAAAGGGGGAAATAGTAAGGGAGACAGAAAGAGAGACACCTGCAACCTTACTTCACCACTAGTGAAGCCTCCCCCAGCAGGTAGGGACAAGGAGCTTCAATACTGGTCCTTGTATATGGTAACATGTTTGCTCTACCAGCTGTGCCACCACCTGGGCCCTTGTTTCTATTTATTTTTTTTAATTATCTATATTTATTTATTAGATAGAGACAGCCATAAATTGAGACGGAAGGGGGTGATAGAGAGGGAAAGAGACAGAGAGACACCTGCAGCCCTGTTTCACCACTCTCAAAGCTTTCCCCTTGCAGGTGGGGACCAGGGGCTCGAACCCAGGTTTTTATACATTGTAACGTGTGCTCACCCAAGTGTGCCACCATCCAGCCCCTTGTTTCTCTTTCCATAGAATGTGAGTTTAGTGATTCTTTCACTTGTAATGAATGTGGGGTCTAGTTGTGCCCACCTCATGATTGTTCAAGGGTAAGCAGTATTTTACTATCAGAAGCTTAATTGAATATTTTAGTAGAAAGTACAGCAGTTCCAGTGAGATAGTTCACTTGGATAGCACGCTGCTTAGCCGTGTGCAGGACATAGGTTTGAACCTGGTCCCCACTGCACTGAAGGAAGCTTGGGTGTTGTGGTTTCATTCCTTCTGTCTCTCTCTGTCTCACTCCTTTTTTGCTCTCTTTCACTTTTAATTTGAAAAAGATCCTGAAAAAAAAGTCTGTGAAAGGTTGAAGAGACAGTATAATGGTGATGCAAAAGACTTTCATACCTGAGGCACCAGGGCCCCAGGTTCAATCTCCAGCACCACCTCAAGCCATAGCTGAGCAGTGCTTCTGGTTTTTCACTCTTGTCTTTCTCTTTGTATCTCTTTTTTATTAAAATAAGTAAATGTGTGTGTGTGTGTGTGTGTGTGTGTGTGCGCGCGCGCGTGTGCGTGTGTATTTCAAAAGTACTGAGAAAATTGGTTTTTTATCTTGGCAAACATATGTAAGACATATAGCTTTTGATTTAGTGGGCTACTGCTGGAGCCTTCTTATTATAAGCCAAGGCTACTTCAACTGAAAAATAAAGAGCTTTCCGTTAGGTGCCCTAAGGTTAACAGAGCTTGTGGTGGCTTCCATGTGTCTGACCTGTTTCAATGTGCCCACCGCAGACCCCACTGCATTCTCCTGCACGAGCACTTCCCAGCAGCAGTAAAGAGCCTTCTCAGTCAGCTCGAGTGGAGCAAGGGCCTAGCTCAGATGAAAATGAACTGGCTGACAAAAACAGGACACCCTGCACATCCCCAGCAAGGAGAGACAGCTACAGTGACAGCAGTGGCAGTGGAGAAGAGGACTTCGTGAAAGCTCCTACCAGTGTCCCCAATCTGAACTGGAGCTCGAGTTTGCA
Source organism: Erinaceus europaeus (assembly GCF_950295315.1). Taxonomy (NCBI): domain Eukaryota; kingdom Metazoa; phylum Chordata; class Mammalia; order Eulipotyphla; family Erinaceidae; genus Erinaceus; species Erinaceus europaeus. The sequence goes on along the minus strand of NC_080164.1, from coordinate 116,252,621 downwards.
TCAAACTCTCAACAACATGATGGCATCTCACGGGCAGAGTCTACACGGTGCACCTGTGAGTCCAGAAGACGCCATAGCGGCCATGTTCTACTGTCCTCAGAAAATGCCCAGCAAGCCAGGCTTTGAGGACAGGTACCATCAGCATGATATGTAGTCCCCATATTCTGTCTTGTCTCAGAGATGGAAACAGTTACCTGCTTATCCCAAACAGGAAAAGTGTTGTGCATGGGTTTTAGGATGGCTGGGCAGATGATGGTTCTGTTCACTGTCCAGCTGCAGTGACTGACAACTTTAGCAAACCTTCAGCTCTCCAGGTGTCCAGCTTGAGCCTTGCTTCCATTTCCTAGGAATTGGGAAAGCTTGTGTTTTAGCATCATTCATACAACCTAACAAAATGACAAAAGAGTTTTCCATAGTGCTCGCTTGGGAGATTGGGGAGCAGAAATATAAAGGGAAGTTGTGGAGAGACCTGGGAATAGAAAGTTGGCAAAAGGAAGGATGTAAAAGAGTATAGAGAGAAAAGGAAACCATTGAAAGCAGAGAGGCATAACAGGGAGACTGCATCATGGTGATGCAAAAAGACTTTCATGCCTGAAGCTCCAAAGTGCCAGGTTCAATCCCCAGCAGAACCATAAACCAGAGCTAAGTAGTGCTCTGGTAAATAATGATAATGATAATAAATAAAATAGAGACAATACTTATATCTCTAAGTTGTTTTATTGTTTGGTTACATCTTTGTGTATATCCAGGTGCCATGTGGTGGCGCACCTGGCTGAGTACACATGTTACATCTTTGTGTATATCCAGGGACAATTATATTTGTTCATGTTTGTTTGTTTGGTTTTCTATTGTCATACAAAATAACTACAGGAGTAAGAATTCTCTTCTGGCCTGTAGTGTTTGTATGGAGAAGTCTGCTGCTAATCTTATGGGTTTTCCTTTGTAGGTGACTCTTTGTTTTTCTCTTGCAGCCTTGAGGATCCTTTCTTTATCCTTATTCCTTTCCAATCTAAGTATGACATGTCTTGGTGTCTTTAGGTCTGGGTTAATTCTGTTTGGGACCCTCTTGGCTTCTTGAATCTTTATGTCTTTGGTGTTGTCTAGACTAGAGAAATTTTCAGCTATTATGGCCTGGAGAACTCTTTCTTCCTCCCCTTCTCTTTCTTCCTCTGGTAAGCCAATAATGCGTATATTGTTTCTTTTGAAGTCATCCCATAGGACTCTGTTGTTGTTTTCAGCATCTCTTAATCTCTTTTTGAGATCTCTTACTTCTTCTTTAGTTGTCTCTAATTCATCCTCAATCTTGCTAATTCTGTCTTCAGCCTCATTGATTCTATTCTCTCTGCCCTCTACTGCTTTCTGGAGTTCATCTATTTTGTTGCCCTGCTCTGATACTGTTTTAGCTTGTTCAGCTAGTTGCCTTTTTAGCTCAGCAATTTCAGCTTTCAGCTCTCTAATAACCATGAGATAATTAGAATTTTCTTCCATATTCTCATTTGTTGTTCCTACATTTCTGATTACAATTTTTTCAAATTCTTTACTCACTCCTGTTATTATTTCCTTAGCTAATGTTTGGATGTTGAACTCGTTGTTTTGTGCTTCGCCCTCTGGAGGACTTTTAGCTGGACTCTTGTCCTGGGTCGAGTCTCCAATATTTTTTCTTGTTGTTTTAACCATTTTATATAAGTTAAGAGGTTTTTCAATCCCTGAGTTGGAGTTCAGTGGTGTAAAAGCCTTTTTTTTTCCCCTGTAGGCTATGATAGCCTGAGGGCTTTTAAACTATCAATAGGCTTCTTGGCTTAATCAATGACTCCTGACCAAGAGATAAAGCAGGGTGTGGCAGAGATAATCCAGTGGTTATGCAAAGAGACTTTCACAGCCCTTCAGCTTTGCCACCGAGGTATAGGTCTTCTCCTGAGTTTCCCCGTTAGATCTCTGTGCCCTGGTGTCCCTCCCTGTTGCTGCTCCAGATTCTGAGGGTAGTAGCAATGGAGACTCAGAGTTGTACTTGGTGAGTCTCTGGGGAGTCCTTTCCTCCCTTCAGCTGTCCCCTTGTTGGTGGAGCAGACTGGAGGTGGTGTCTCCACTGACAAACTGTCGAACTGTTAGCAGTCACTTAATCTCTCCTTAGGCCCCTCTCTCCTCTCTGTCACCAGCCACGCGTGTTTGTACTCACGGGTGAGTTACTGGGTTTCTGTGGTCATTCTAGTCCTGTCTTGTTTCGGTCCGGGTGGTCTCCTTTGGTATTCCTAGTTGATCCGGGAGAGGAGAGGAGAGGAGAGAAAGTGATCTGCTGCTCGTAGCTCCGCCTACGGAAGTCGAATCCCGCATGCTTTTCTTATCTATGGTTACTTCTGGCTGATTTGTAGTTTCTTCTCGTCTCCTGTCTTCATTCATTGTATTAGTAGTTTTATTTGCTCTTGATATACCCATTTTTAATGTGTTTTTTATTTTTATGTTCTGTTGTTCCTCAGTTGCTTTGTTTTATGTATAATCCACACTATACTAAATACCTTTATGACAAATGCAATCACCACCCTCAGAAATTACAATAGTAACTAAAGCAATGACTGAAGCAGTTTAACCAATACCAGTTAGTCCCACAATGTCTCCAGTTCAAGAAAAAATAGCAACCAAATCTAAATGAAAAAGAAAGAAAAAGGAAAAAAGGGATAGCAGGATAGACAATTATGCAAATCTACTGTCCACTGTAGATTCTAGGGGTAGCAAGAGGGGAAGGGGAAGTAGAGCAGAGACACACACAAAGAGAGTCTGTGCTGAGTCAGACTTCTTCCCTGAAATAGTTCCAAATAAGTATCAGTGAATTCAGAAGGCAGAGGGAGGAGGAAGAGGGAAAGATAGACAGGAGAAAAAAATAGAGAAAAGAAAAAAGAAGGAAACAGAAAAAAAAGCAGTGAAAGGAGAGTTGTATATATATATATATATATATATATATATATATATATATATATATATATATATATATATATATTTAATTGGCTTGGAGGTGGGAGAAGGGCAATAGTGTATAGAGGAGGTATGAAAAGTGAGACAAGTTTCTCTCACAGTGGGTGATAATTCATGTCATCTAGCAATGGAAAGTATATTAAGAGTTAATTTTGGTCACCTGAGGGGGGGTAAGGGATATGCACGTATATATAATAGTGTTTGTAAAATAGAACAGAGTACAAAGCCCAAGCAGTGGGTCTATGGCTTGGACAGCTCCCTGTTAGCCTATGTACATTTAGTCTAGACAACTGATTGAGAAAGAAAACACAATACAAAACAAACCAGAAAAAAAAAAAAAAAAAAACAACTTTCAAGCAGTATTTCCCAGGCTGGGTGAGGCTTGCTTGATTAGCTAATTGTCATAGTCACTTGAATGGGTCTAAGCTCCTTACTCAGAGGAACAACAAAAATAGCTTGGAAATTTGGATGCAGGGTTTAATGGCACCCTGGTGGGTCAGGAATCTTGGTGAAGAAAGGAGCTCAATGGGGAGCCTGCTAGCAGCAGCTCCCTACCCCTGGGGTCTGGTTATAGGAAGAGGGGGGCTGAGAGAAATAATCAAGAAATTTCCTTTCTTTTTGCTCTAATTTTTAACCCAAATTGAATTATAATCACCTCCCTGGTCTACCTGTAGGATGCCTCCTTGCTTGTCCCACTGAAGGCCAGGATTTCAAGGCTTTCTAGCAGTTGATGTCAGAGCCCAGTGGTGCTGCTACATTCCAGTTGCCATCTTGGCTCCGCCTACTCCTCTTTAAAAAAAAATTTTTTTTAAGAAAGGAGACATTAACAAAATCATAAGATGGGGGTACAACTCCACACAATTCCCACCACCCAATCTCCATGTCCCATCCCCTCCCCAATAGCTTTCCCATTTTCTATCCCTCTGGGAGCATGGACCCAGTGTCATTGTGGGAAGCAGAAGGTGGAAGGTCTGGCTTCTGTAATTGCTTCCCCGCTGAAAATGAACGTTGACTGGTCGGTTCATACTCCCAGTCTGCCTCTATCTTTCACTAGTAGGGTGGGTCTCTGGGGAAGAGGAGCTCCAGGACACATTGTTGGGGTCTTCAGTCCAGGGAAGCCTGGCTGGCATCCTGATGGCATCTGGAACCTGGTGGCTGAAAAGAGAGTGAACATACAAAGCCAAACAAATTGTTGAGCAATCATGGATGCAAAGGTTGGAATAGTGGAGAGGAAGTGTTGGGTGGGTACTCCCTGCAAACTCTAGTGTACTACTGCTTTCAGGTATATATTTGCCCTAGTTTATGGATATGTGTGAACATATGCTCTATCTCCTGGAACCTGGTCAATATCTAGGTTTTGGAAATTTGTTAGGAAGTGAACCACCTGGGATGGAATTAGAGAATACTATGAAAGGAAAAGTCTCACCCAAGTAATGAAGCTGAAGGGTTGTCATTCTACACCTGAAGTCTCTGGACACAGTCTGAGCTGAAGCATGTTGAGGTGGCAATCATTGCATTGAATAGGTTGTGATCGGCTGATGCAATATTATTTGATATGGATTGGGAGAGGCATGTGGGAAAGTGGGCCCTATCCTAAGGTTCCAGGACTGGGAAAAATATAGGCTCTTTAGTGGAGATGTGAGGTTCCTGCTGTCTTAGGGTTCAAAAACATAATGGATAGTTAATGTTATCATCACATTATTTGGTAATTGGGTTAACTTTGAAAAGTCCTTTTGTTAGGGTTTGCCGTATAGTACCCAGTATCTAGCTGTGCCACTGGTTGCCTCAGATCTACTTGGTCTAGGCTTTTGAGAGAGTCCGCATATCAACAACACAGCCTATATATTAAGAGGACTCTGTATTTTAAAAACTTCAAGACATACAATTAATTTTTCCCCTCTCATATTAATTAATTAGTGATTTATATGACTACACTTTACTAGGAGTGTATATAAACACCATTCCCACCACCAAAATACTGTGTCCCATCCTAACCACCCAACCCATCTCCCCACTGGCCCAGGAAGCCGCATGTCTACCCCTCACCACAGGGTTTTTACTTTGGTGCCCTACTTACAATTTAGTCAGATCCTGCTTTTAGTTTCCCTTTCAGATCTTCTTACTCAACTTCTGTTGATCAGTGGGATCATCCCATACTCATCTTTATCTTTCTGACTTAGCTCACTTAACATAATTCCTTCTAGCTCTGACCAAGATGGGTCAGAGAAGGTGGGTTCATTGTTCTTGATAGCTGCATAGTATTCCATTGTGTATATATACCACAGCTTTCTTAGCCACTCATCTGTTGTTAGGCACCTGGGTTTCTCCCAGGTTTTAGCTATTATGAATTGTGCTGCTATGAACATAGGAGTACACATATCTTTTTGGTTGGGTATTATAGAGTCCTTGGCATATAACCCCAGGAGAGAAATTACTTTATCATATGGAAGGTCCATGTCTAGCCTTGTGAGAGTTCTCCAGACTGCTCTTCACAGAGTCTGGACCAATTTACATTCTCACCAGCAGTGCAAAAGGGTTCCTCTGTCCCCACAGCCTCTCCAGCATTTGTTGCTGCTGTCCTTTTTGATGTATGCCATTCTTACAGGAGTGAGGTGGTATCTCAATGTCTTAATTTGCATTTTTCTGACAATCAGTGACCTGGAGCAGTTTTTCATATGTTTGTTAGCCTTTTGTATCTCCTCTGAGGTGAATTTTTTGTTCATATCCTCTGCCCATTTTTGGATGGGGTCATTTGTTTTTTTGGTGTTAAGTTGGCTGAGCTCTTTGTATATTTCGGTCATTAGTCTCTTGTCTGATGTATGGCATATGAAGATATTCTCTCATTCTGTGAGGGTGTCTCTTTGTTTGTGTGATAGTTTCTTTGGACATGCCAAAGCTTTTCAATTTGATGTAGTCCCATTGGTTTGTTTTTGCTTTAGTGTTCCTTGCAATTGGAATTATTTCATCAAAGATGTCCTTGAGGTGTAGGTGGGAAAGTGTTTCACCAATGTTTTCCTCTAAGTATTTGATTGTTTCTGGACTAACATCCAGGTGTTTGATCCATTTGGAGTTAATTTTTGTTTCTGCTGAGATAAAGTGATTCAATTTCATTCTTCTGCATGTTTCAACCCACTTTCACCAGCACCATTTATTGAAGAGAACCTCCTTCTTCCATTTAATACTCTGCACCCCCTTATCAAAGATTATATGTCCATAGGTGTGGGGATTTATTTCTGGGCTTTCAATTCTGTTCCACTGGTCTGTGTGCCTATTATTGTTCCAGTACCATGCTGTTTTGATGATTATGGCTTTATAATATAGTTTGAGATCTGGGCGTGTGATGCCTCCATTTCTGTTTCTTTTCCTCAAGATGGCTTTGGCAATTCTAGGTGTTTTCTGGTTCCAGATAAATGAATGTAGTGTTTGTTCTATTCTCTTAAGGACGCTTGGTGGAACTTTTATGGGTATTGCATTAAATTTGTATATGGCTCTGGGGAGAATATTCATTTTGATGATATTTATTCTTCCAATCCATGAGCATGGAATGTCTTTCCATTTCTTGGTATCAGTTTCTATTTCCATGAGTAGCTGCTCATAGTTTTCAGTATACAAGTCTTTCACTTCTTTGGTCAACTTTATTCCTAGGTATTTGATTGATTTTGCTGAAACAGTAAATGGGAGTGATTTCTGGATGTCTTCTTCTTCAGATTTAGTGTTTGCATAAAGAAATGCCACTGTTTTTTGTACATTTATTTTGTAGCCTGATACCTTGCTATATTGCCTAATAACTTCCAGTAGTTTTCTGCTGGATTCTTTAGGTTTTTCTATGTATACTATCATATCATCTGCAAATAGTGAGAGCTTGAATGCTTCCCTTTCAATCTGTATTCCTTTTTTTCTTTCTCTTGCCTGATTGCTATGCAAGAACTTCCAACACCACGTTGAAGAGTAATGGTGACAGTGGACAGCCCTGTCTAGTCCCTGATCTGAGGGGGAATGCTTTCAGCTCCTGTCCATTCAACATGATGTTGGCTGTAGGTTTGCTATATATGGATTCCACTATCTTGAGGAATTTCCCATCTATTCCCATTTTTTGTAGAGTTTTGAGCATGAATGGGTGATGAATTTTGTCAAATTCTTTCTCTGCATCTTTTGAGATAATCATATGGTTTTGGCTTTGCTTTTATTGATGTGGTGAATGACATTGATTGACTTACGGATGTTGAACCAGCCTTGCATTCCTGGGATGAATCCCATTTTGTCATGATGAATAATTTTTTGATGTGCTGCTGTATCCGGTTGGCCAAGATCTTGTTTAATATTTTGGCATCTAGGTTCATCAGAGATATTGGTCTTTAGTTTTCCTTTTTTTGTTTTGTCCCTATAAGCTTTTGGTATCAGGGTGATGTTGGCTTCATAGAAGGTTGTTGGGTAGTATGCCAGCTCCCCCTGGCTTCTGCTTAACCAAGCACAAGTATGCCTGCATAGGGATTGGTTTGATCCCATTCAAAGCAGTGTATTTACATAAATCACTTTTACATTTACATAAAGCACCACACTCCCTCCAGGGCATTAGTCGTTCAGTGGTAGAATTCTTGCCTGCTCTGCCCCTCTCCTTGTCACACCGTGATTTTCACCAGTCACTTTTCTCTCCACCCTCTCTCTCTACATCACATCTTGTTTACACCCTACTTGGAAAGTATATAAGAACAACATTGTTCATTTTGGTGGTGGTAAGTTGAAGTTGTAGTGTTAGATTTAGCTTAGCTTGGCTTAAATTGTGCTGTGTCCTGCATGAATAAAGAGATACTGAGTACAACCCAGCCATTTGTCCCGGGTCATCTGTCTCCTCTCACGAAGCCAGACCGACAGAAGGTGGAAGGGAGTATTCCTGTTTCTTCAATCTTATGGAAAAGCTTAAGAAGTATGGGTACTAACTGTTTCCTGAAAGTTTTGTAGAATTTGTTTGTGAAGCCATCTGGTCCAGGACTTTTGTTGTTTGGGAGATTCTTAATAACAGTTTCAATTTCTTTGTCTGTGATTGGTGCATTTAGGTTTTGTAGTTCTTCTTGGTTCAGTTTTGGAAGGGCATAGGCTTCTAGGAATTGTTCTGTTTCTTCCACAATCTCTAGCTTTGTGGTGTATAGTTCTTCATAGAAGTTTGGCATGGTTTTCTGGATTTCTGTGGTGTCGGCTGTGATATCTCCTCCATCGTTTACAATTCTATTAATTTGAATCTTCTCTTTTTTTGTTTAGTGAGTCTGGCTAGGGGTTTGTTAATCTTGTTTAATTTTTCAAAGAAACAACATTTGGATTCATTGATCTTCTGTATTGTTCTCTTATTTTCAATGTTTTTTATTTCTGCTCTAATTTTAGTGATTTCTGTCCTTCTGGTTGCTTTAGGGTTCCTTTGTTCCTCTTCCTCTAAGTCCTTGAGGTGTGCAGTAAGGTCATTTATTTGAGCTTTGTCTTGTTGTTTAATATGTGATTGTATGGCTATAAGTTTCCCTCTCAATACTGCTTTATCTGTGTCCCAAATATTTTGATAGGTTGTGTCTTCATTTTCATTTGTTTCCAGGAAAATTTGAATTTCTTGCTTGAGTGACTCTCTGACCTAGTGCTTCTTAAGGAATATGTTGTTTAGTTTCCAGATTCTGTGCATTTTAATAATTTTCTGTTTGTTGTTAAATGTTAGTTTTACTCCACTGTGGTCTGAGAAGATACTTGGGATGATTTCAATGTTTTTGAATTTATTGATGCTGTCTTTGTGGCCTAACATGTGGTCTATCCTTGAGTATGTGTTATGTGGATTTGGAAAAAAGGTGTATTCCAGTTTTTTGAGGTGAAGGACTCTGAAAATGTCCAAGAGGTCTAGTCTGTCAATCTCTTCATTTAATTCTCTTGTATCTTTGTTGATTCTGTGTATTGTTGATCTTTCTAAGTATGAGAGTGGGGTGTTAAAGTCTTCCACTATTATTGTATTACTATTGATGTATTTTTGAAGTTCTTTCAGTAGGTGCTTGATGTATTTAGATGGTCCCTCATTGGGTGCATATATGTTAATATTTGTTAAGTCTTCTTGGCTGATTGATCCTTTAATCATTATGTAATTTCCTTGCCTATCTTTTATTATTTTATTTAATTTAAAATCTATTGTGTCTGAGATGAGAATGGCTGTTCCTTCCTCTTTTTTTGGTCCGTTAGCCTGTATGATAGTTTTCCATCCTTTCACTTTAAGTCTGTGTTTATCTTGTTGTGTCAGATGGGATTCTTGCAAGCAGCATATGGTTGGGTTATGTTTTCTGATCCATCCTCCCACTCTGTGACTTTTGGTGGGTGAGTTTAAGCCATTGACATTTACTGATATTATGGATTTAATGTATTGTAGTGCAATTGTTCAACAAATTTTTATTTGCTCTGATATATTGCAAGTATTATAGTGATGTTCTTATTTATAAGAGGTCATTTAGAACCTCTTTCAGGGCTGGTTTGGTGATGGTTGCCTCCTTTAACTGTTGTTTGTCTAAGGAGGTTTTTGATCCCTCCATCTAGTTCGATTGAAAGTCTAGCAGGATATATTATCCTTGGTTGAAACCCTTTTTCATTCAGGCTTCGATAGATATCTTGGTATTCTCTCTGGCTTTTAGAGTTTGAGTGGAGAAGTCTGCTGATAGTATTCTGGGTTTTGCCCTCTATGTGATTTTTTGTTTCTCTCTTGTAGCCTTTAGGATCCATTCATTATCCTTACTTCTTCTCATTGTGACTATGATGTGTCTTGGTGTCTTCAGGTCTGGGTTTATTTTGTTTGGTACTCTCTGGGCCTCTTGAATTTATTTTTTAAAATTTAATAAAGGATTAATTAACAAAACCATAGGATAGGGGGGTACAACTCCACACAATTCCCACCACCCATTCTCCATATCCCACCCCCTCCCCTGATAGCTTTCCCATTCTCTATCCCTCTGGGAGCATGGACCCAGGGTCATTGTGGGTTGCAGAAGGTAGAAGTCTGGCTTCTGTAATTGCTTATCCACTGAACATGGGCGTTGACTGGTCGGTCCATACTCCCAGTCTGCCTCTCTCTTTCCCTAGTAGGGTGTGTCTCTGGGGAAGCTGAGCTCCAGGACACATTGGTGGGGTCTTCAATCCAGGGAAGCCTGCCCAGCATCCTGATGGCATCTGGAACCTGGTGATTGAAAAGAGAGTTAACATACGAAGCCAAACAAATTGTTGAGCAATCATGGACCCAAAGGTTGGAATAGTGGAGAGGAAGTGTTAGGAGGGTACTCAGTGCAAACTCTAGTGTACTTCTGCTTTCAGGTATATATTTTGCAGTAGTTTATGGATACGTGTGAACATATGCTCTCTCTCACAGAAACTGGTGTATATCTAGGTTTTGGGCCTCTTGAATCTTAATGTCCTTTCTGTTATTCATGTCAGGGAAGTTTTCTTCTATAATTTTCTCTAGAATGTTTCCTTCCCCTTCCTCTTTTTCTTCCTCTGGCAGGCCAATTATACGTATGTTACTTTTTTTGAGATCATCCCATATGTCTCTGTTGTTGTTTTCAGTGTCTCTCAATCTCTTTTTGAACTCTTTCACCTCTTTGCTAGTTTTTCTCTAACTCATCCTCTGTCTAATTCTGTTTTCTGCTTCTGTTAGTCTGCTTTCCCTTCCCTCACCTTCTTTCCTCAGTTCAGCTATTTCAGCTTTCAGTTCTCTAATTGCCTCAAGATAATCAGTATTTTCCTTTGGGTCTCAACTGTTATTTCCCTAATACTTCCATTCCTTTCCTCCAATGTTGTTTTCATTTCTGTGTTTAATAAGTTTATTATTGCTTGCATACTTTTCTTATCTATGGTTACTTCTAGCTGATTTGTAGTTTCTTCTGGGCTCTTGTCTTCATTCATTGTAGTAGCAGTTTTATTTGCTGTTGACCTACCCATTTTTTTGATTTATGTGTTTCTTATTTTTATGTTCTGTTGTTCCTCAGTTGTTGTGTTTTGAGTGCAAGCAACAGTGTACTAAATACCTTTATGATAAATGCAATCACCAACCTCTGAAATTACAATAGCAACTGAAGCAAGGATTGAAGTAGTTAATCACTACCAGTTAGCCAAACAATGTCTCCAGTCTATGAAAAAATAGCAACAAGTCCAAGTGAAGAAGAAAGAGAAAGGAAAAAAGGGAAAGCAAGAACAGACAATTATGTAAAGCTACTATCCACTGTATATTCTAGGGGTAGCAAGAGGAGAAAGGGAAGTAGAGCAGAGATACACACATAGAGAGTGCACTCTGAGTCAGATTTCTTCCCCAAAATAATTCACAAATGAATGTCAGTGAATTCAGAAAGCCAAAGAAGAAGGAAGGAAGAGAGGAAGACAAGATAAAAAAGAGAAATGAGAGAAAAGAAAAAAAGATAAGAAAAAGATCTATAATAAAAGATCAGTGAAAGGAAAGTTTTTTAATTGATTAATTTATTTTTTATTTTATTTTATTTTTTTAATTAGCTAAGAGGAGAGTGAAGGGGAGAGTGGGAAGAGGAGGTAAGAGTAGTTAAACAAGTTCCTCTCATAATGGATAAGATGCCCGGTCCCCTAGCAATGGAAGATACCCTAAGAGTTAATTCTAGTCAACCTAAAGTAGTGGTGGCAAGAGATACACCTTTATATAATACTAATAATAAAGTAGAGCAGGGTAAAAAACCTGTTCCATATTGCCTCAAGCCTCCTGAGCAGAGGCATCTGATTGTTAAGAAAGTAAAACAAACAAACAAAAATGGGAAAAAAAAAACCACCTCAGGAATAGCCAAGAATAGCAAGAATAGTCAAGAATAGACAGTTATGCAAATCTCCTATCCATTGTATATTCTAGGGGTAGATAGAAGAGAAAGGGAAGTAGAGCAGAGATACACGCAGACAGAGTCCATTCTGAGTCAGATTTCTTCCCCAAAATAATTCCCAAATGTGTATCAGTGAATTCAGAAAGCTGAAGGAGGAAGGAAGGATGACAAGAATGAGAAAAAGAAGAAAAAAAAGAGAGAGAGAAAAGAAAAAAGATAAGAAAAAGAACAGTAATAAAAGAGCAGTGAAAGGAAAGAGATTTTATTTATTTATTTATTTATTTATTTTTATTTAATTAGCTAGGCGGGGGCTAGGGGTAGAGTGAGTAAGGGAAGTAGAAAGAGTGAAACAAGTTACTTTAGCAGTGGATAAGACACACAGTCTCCTATCAATGGAAAATACACTAAGAGTTAATTCTGGTCAACCTGTAGGAGAGGGGGAAAGGGATATGCGTTTATCTAGTATTGATAATAAAATAGAACAGAGTAAAAAAACCTGTCCTGTCTTCAGCGTGGATGGCTCCAGATTGTCTCAGGTCCCCTGAGCAGAGGAAGCTGATTGTTGATAAAATAAAAAATAATAATAATAAAAAAACCTCTGGTGGTCTTTCCCTGTCTGAGTAAGGCTCTGCTTGGTGCAGTATTTGTAGCTGGAATTGACCACTTAGAAAGAAGAAAGGCCAAGGGTTTTAGAAAGGAATAGAGTTGGAGTTAGAATGACAGACACCCCCTGGTGGAACAGGAATCTTGGTAAAGAAAGAAGCTCAGCAGGGGAGCCTCCTAGGAGCAGATCTCTGGCCCCCAGGGACTGGTTATGGGGGGTATAGGGGGTCAGGGGTGCGCTTCGGGAATAATAATTAAAAATTTTTTTCCCTTTGTTTTTACTCTATTTTATAATCCAAAGTGAGTTATCATCACCTCCTTGGTGTCACCACTAGGACCCCTTATTGACTGTCCTGCTAAAGGCAAAAAATCCTACCGTTTCCAGTAGATGTTGTTGGAGCTCAAGCCACTAGCAGCTTCTCAGTCCGCCATCTTCCGGAATTCCCGCTCCTATGTATTTGATAGTTTCAGATTTAATATCCATATCTTTGACCCATTTGGAGTTGACTTTTGTTCATGGCAACATGCAGTAGTTCAGTTTCATTCATCTGCATGTTTCAATCTAATTTTCCCAACACTATTTGTTGAAAAGACTCTCATTTCCTCATTTGACGTTTTGGGTCCCCTTGTGAAAAATTAGGGGTTTCCAGAGTTACCATGATTCACTGTGGTAGCAGTTTTATTTGCTCTTGATTTAACCTTTTTTTTAATTGATGGTTTTTTAATATTTTTCTGTTCTGTCGTTTATCAGTTGTTGTGTTTTGAGTACAAGCCACACAATACTAAAGACCTTCATGGCTGTTACAAATAGCTCTGCCACAAACTGGACATGCATAGATCTTTTTGGATAGTTGGTTTTATGTTCTTTAAATAGTTGCCTACGAGAGAATTTTCTGGATCATATGGAAAATTTATTATTAATGTTTTCAGTTTAATTCTTTTCCCTTTTCTGTAAGTATGGATATACCCATATTTATATCTATAGCTCAAAACATATATATTACTGTCATTAAAAAGATGAAATCTGGTGGGGGTAGGTAGCATAATGGTTATGCAAACAGACTCTCAGGCCTGAAGCTCCATCAAGTCCCAGGTTCAGTCCCCAGCACCACCATAAGCCAGAGATGAGCAGTGCTCTGGTTAAAAAAATAAATAAATAAAATAAAATAAAATAAAAAAATTAAAAAAAAGATGAAATCATGCTTTTAGGGACCAAATGGGTAGAACTTGAGTTGATTACACTAAGTGAAGAAATGAGGAAATAAAAGACAGTTGCCAAATTGTTTCTACTCATGTATGGAATGCAAATAATTACAGCAAATGAACTGACAATAGCAGTAAAGCTCATGCTCATATTCTGTGGAAGAGCAGAGTTGGAGGAACACTAGAATGTTGTATGATATTGGTGACGTGTGTGATGAGTTTTATTCACACGAAGACATGAGAAGCTATGCTTCTGTAAGCACCATAAGCCATTGACAAATCACTTTTTTAAAAAAGATATTTTTCCTTTAAAAATGACACATATGGGGCTGGGTGGTGGTGCACCCGGTTGAGCACACGTTACAGTGGGTTCGAGCTCCCATCCCTCACCTGCAGGGGAAAAGCTTTATAAGTTGTGAAGTAGGGTTGCAGGTGTCTCTCTGTCTTTCTCCTTCTCTATCACTCCCTTCCCTCTCGATTTCTGGCTGTCTCTATCCAAATAAATAAATAAAGATAATTAAAAAAAAGAAAATGACATACTAGGTCATTTTCTATCAGGACTGTTCATCAAATATGGCAAAAAGTAAGTTGTCAAATTTGCGAAAGCTTTTTTGGTAGGGTCTTGTCACTATTATCTTGTGATAAATGGGCTGAATTGATTCTCAGAAGCAAGAGCATTTTATATTAGCATGTTCTGAGTAGTTTGAAGTTGCTAATTTTACTTACAAATTTTCTTGATGAGTTGCAGTTTGGGTACATTTCACAACAAAAGATTCAACTAAAAGTCATTAATTTTCTGTTATTCTAATTATTGCCTCTTCAACTGAAGCATGAAAATAGAATACTTTCTGTGACATTGGATAAAAAAAATCAGGGGGGCTGTGGAGCAGCAGCAGCAGCAGCTGTGTTTCTATCCTCTCCTCTCCCAAGTGAACTAGGAATACCAAAGGAGACCACCTGGGACTGCAACAAGACAGGGCTAGAACAACTTCAGGAACCTACCAAATCACCAGTAAGTGCAAACATGTGTAGCTTGTGGACTGAGAGGAGCCTAGGGAGCCTAGGGAGAGACTAGGTGGCTGGTAACAGTCTGGCAATTTACTGGTTGAGACAACACCTCCAGTCTGTTTCACCAAAAAAAGACGGTTGAAGGGAGGAGAGGCTCCCCTAAAACTCATCAAATGCAACTGTGAGTCTCCATTGCTACTGCCCACAGAATCTGGAGCAGGAAATTGGAAAAGACACAAATAACTGGAAAGATAATCCATGTTTATGGGTTGGCAGAATTAACATCATCAAAATGAATATTCTACCCAGAGCCATATACAAATTTAATGCTATACCCATCAAGATCACAACCACATTTTTTAGGAGAATAGAACAAATGCCACAAATGTTTATCTGGAACCAGAAAAGACCTAGAATTGCCAAAACAATCTTGAGAAAAAAGAACAGAACCGGAGGCATCACACTCTCAGACCTCAAATTGTATTATAGGGCCATTGTCATCAAAACTGCTTGGTACTGGAACATGAATAGACATACTGACCAGTGGAATAGAATTGAGAGCCCAGAAGTGAGCCCCCACACCTATGGACATCTAATCTTTGACAAACATGCCCAGACTATTAAGTGGGGAAAGCAGAGTTCCTTTAACAAATAGTGTTGGAAAAAATGGATTGAAACATGCAGAAGAATAAAACTGAACCACTGTATTTCACCAAATACAAAAGTAAATTCCAAGTGGATCAAGGACTTGGATGTTAGACCACAAACTTTCAGATACTTAGAGGAAAATATTGGCAGAACTCTTTTCCGCATAAATTTTAAAGACATCTTCAATGAAACGAATCCAATTACAAAGAAGACTAAGGCAAGCATAAACCTATGGGACTACATCAAATTAAAAAGCTTCTTCACAGCAAAAGAAACCACTACCCAAACAAAGAGACCCTTCACAGAATGGGAGAAGATCTTTACATGCCATACATCAGATAAGAGTTTAATAACCAACATATATAAAGAGCTTGCCAAACTCAACAACAAGAAAACAGATAACCCCATACAAATTGGGGAGAGAACATGGACAGAATATTCACCACAGAAGAGATCCAAAAGGCTGAGAAACACATGAAAAAATGCTCCAAGTCTTTGATTGTCAGAGAAATGCAAATAAGGACAACATTGAGATAAAAGTTCACTCCTGTGAGAATGTCATACATCAGAAAAGGTAACAGCAGCAAATGTTGGAGAGGTGGTGGGCTCAAAGGAACCCTCCTGCACTGCTGGTGGAAATGTCAATTGGACTAGCCTCTGTAGAAAACAGTCTGGAGAACTCTCAGAAGGCTAGAAATGAACCTACCCTATGACCCTTCAATTCCTCTCTGGGCATATATCCTAAGGAACCCAACACACCCATTGAAAAAAGATCTGTGTACACATATATTCTTAGCAGCACAGTGTGTAAAAGCCAAAACCTGGAAGCAACCCAGGTGTCCAACAACAGATGAGTGCCTTAGCAAATTGTGGTATATATACTCAATGGAATACTACTCACCTGTGCGACTTCACCATTTTCAGCAGATCTTGGATGGATCTTAAAAAATTCATGTTAAGTGAAATAAGTAAGAAACAGAAGGATGAATATGGGATGATTTCACTCTCTGGCAGAAGCTGAAAAACAAGATCAGAAGAGAAAACAGAAGTAGAATCTGAATTGGAATTGGCGTATTGCACCAAAGTAAAAGAATCTGGGGTGGGTGTGGGGGAGAATACAAGTCCAAAAAGGATGACAGAGGACCTAGTGGGGGTTGTATTGTTATATGGAAAACTGGGAAATGTTATGCATGTACAAACTATTGTATTTACTGTCGAATATAAAACATTAATTCCCCAATAAAGAAATTTAAAAAATTACAATGTTTTAGAAAATTTGAAGCATTCTAAAAGAAAACACATTTGAGTTGGTTTGGAAAAGGCAAACACCGGGGTTTGGGAGGTAGTGCAGCAGGTTAAGTTTACATGGCGGGAAGCTCATGGACCTGAGTAAGGATCCCTATTCTAGTCCCTGGTTCCCCACCTGCAGGGGTGGGTGGTGAAGCAGGCCTGCAGTGTCTGTCTTTTTCTCCCCCTCTCTGTCACCCATCTGCTCTCAATTTCTCTCTGTCCTATCCAACAACAACAAGGGTAACAGCAAGGGCAACAAAATAGGAAAAATGGCCTCCAGGAGCAGTGGATTCGTAGTGTAGGCACCACGTACCAGCAAACATTCTGGAGGCCAAATAAAAAAAAAATACCACGTATGGAGAAAATAGTTCCGGATTTAAGAAACTCATTTTTCCCCCCAGGTATACACATTCAATTTACTGTTAAATCATTGTTTTTAACAATTGTTTGTTGACTAATTTGTTACTTTAATGTTCATACTATTAATCAAAATTTCCAACATCAGTTATGAATGTGTACCATGTGCAGATTATCATACTAAAGGGTATTAGTAGTTGAAATGATTAATAGTCTATTTGCAGTAGAACCTGACTCTACTGTATGTTATTTTGGGATTTAATGGTTTACTGTGGTAAGCTGCAGTAAGTACAGAGAAAGAGGTTGCCTCAAGGTTATCAAAGGCAAAGAAAGAGTTCTGCAATAAAGAGAAATGTCTATATTTCTCTATATACATTTATATGTTCCATTTTATAGAAATCTATATTTTTGTATATATTTTCTTTATATAGAATATATAAATTCTATGTTATAGAAATATATATCTATATAACATATAGCACATAAAACATACATAAATATACATATATATTTGTATTTATATATTCATAAATATATATCTATATATTTCTATAAAATTCTTCACTCTATCTCTAGAGTGAACACTGTGTACTATATATACCTATGAAAAGTTCTGTATGGATAAAAATAAGAAGGCTGGGAGTCAGGCAGTAGCACAGCGGGCTAAGCGCACCCTCTCCCCTGATAGCTTTCCCATTCTCTATTCCTCTGGGAGCATGGACCCAGGGTCATTGAGGGTTACAGAAGGTAGAAGGTCTGGCTTCTGTAATTGCTTATCCACTGAACATGGGCGTTGACTGGTCGGTCCATACTCCCAGTCTGCCTCTCTCTTTCCCTACTAGGGTGGGTCTCTGGGGAAGCAGAGCACCAGGACACATTGGTGGGGTCTTCAGTCCAGGGAAGCCTGGCCAGCATCCTTATGACATCTGGAACCTGGTGACTGAAAAGAGAGATAACATACGAAGTCAAACAAATTGTTGAGCAATCATGGACCCAAAGCTTGGAATAGTGGAGAGAAAGTGTTAGGGGGATACTCAGTGCAAACTCTAGTGTACTTCTGCTTTCAGGTATATATTTTGCAGTAGTTTATGGATACGTGTGAACATATGCTCTCTCTCACAGAAATTGGTGTATATCTAGGTTTTGGGACTTTGATAGAAAGTGAACCACCTGAGATGGAATTAGAGTATACTATGAAAGGAAAGGTCTCACCCGAGTAATGAAGCTGAAGTATTGTCATTCCACACGTGTAGTCTCTGGACACAGTCTGAAGTGAAGCATGTTGAGGTGGCAATCGTTGTGTTGGTTAGGTTGTGATCGGCAGATGCAATATTATTTGATATGGATTGCGAGAGGCATATGGGAAAGTGGGCCCTATCCAAGGGTTCCAGGACTGGGGGAAGTAGAGGCTCTATAGTGGAGATGTGAAGTTCCTGCTGTCTTAGGGTTCAAAAAGACAATCGATAGTTAATGTTATCATCACATTATTTGGTAATTGGGTTAACTTTGAAAAGTCCCTTTGTTAGGGTTTGCTGTACAGTACCCAGTATCTTGTATATATCTGTGCTATTGGATGCTTCTGATCTACTTGGTCTAGGCTTTTGAGAGAGTCCGCATATCAATTACACAGCCTATATATTGAAAATATTCAGTTTGTGTCTTGAAAAACTTCGAGACATACAATCAATTTTCCCCCTCTCATATTAATTAACTAGTGATTTATATGACTACAATTTACTAGGAGTGCACATAAACACCATTCCCACCACCAAAAGACTGTGACCCATCCCTCCTACCCACTCCCACCCCCCACTGTCCCAGGAAGCTGCATGTCCACCCCTCGCCACAGGGTTTTTACTTTGGTGTCCTACTTACAATTTGGTCAGGTCCTGCTTTTAGTTTCCCTTTCAGATCTTCTTAGTCAACTTCTGTTGATGAGTGGGATCATCCCATACTCATCTTTATCTTTCTGACTTAGCTCACTTAACATAATTCCTTTTACCTCTGTCCAAGATGGGTCAGAGAAGGTGGGTTCATTGTTCTTGATAGCTGCATAGTATTCCATTGTGTATATATACCACAGCTTTCTCAGCCACTTATCTGTTGTTGGGCACCTGGGTTGCTTCCAGGTTTTAGCTATTATGAATTGTGCTGCTATGAACATAGGAGTACACATATCTTTTTGGTTGGGTGTTATGGAGTCCTTGGGGTATAACCCCAGGAGAGGAATTACTGGATCACATGGAAGGTCCATGTCTAGCCTTCTGAGAGTTTTCCAGACTGCTCTTCACAGAGGCTGGACCAATTTACATTCCCACCAGCAATGTAAAAGGGTTCCTCTGTCCCCACAACCTCTCCAGCATTTGTTGCTGCTGTCCTTTTTGATACATGCTATTCTTACAGAAGTGAGGTGGTATCTTAGTGTTGTCTTAATTTTCATTTCTCTGACAATCAGTGACCTAGAGCAGTTTTTCATATGTTTGTTAGCCTTTTGGATCTCCTCTGAGGTGAATGTTTTGTTCATATCCTCTGCCCATTTTTGGATGGGGTCATTTGCTTTTTTGGTGCTAAGTTTGCTGAGCTCTTTATATATTTTGGTGATTAGTTTCTTGTCTGATGTATGGCATGTGAAGATCTTCTCCCATTCTGTGAGGGGTCTCTTTGTTTAATGGTTCCTTTGGCTGTGCAGAAGCTTTTCAATTTGATGTAGTCCCATTGGTTTGTTTCAGCTTTAGTCTTCCTTGCAATTGGGTTTGATTCATCAAAGATGTCCTTGAGGTGTAGGTGGGAAAGTGTTTTACCAATGATTTCCTCTAAGTATTTGATTGTTTCTGGTCTGACATCTAGGTCTTTGATCCATTTGGAGTTGATTTTTGTTTCTGGTGAGATAAAGTGGTTCAATTTCATTCTTCTGCATGTTACAACCCAGTTTTCCTAGCACCATTTATTGAAGAGAGTCTCTTTCTTCCATTTAATCCTTTGGGCCCCCGTATCAAAGATTAGATGTCCGTAGATGTGGGGATTTATTTCTGGGCTTTCAATTCTGTTCCACTGGTCTGTGTCACTATTTTTGTTCCAGTACCATGCTGTTTTGATGATGATGGCTTTATAATATAGTTTAAGGTCTGGGAGTGTGATGCCTCCATTTCTGTTTCTTTTCCTTAAGATGGTTTTGGCAATTCTGGGTGTTTTCATGATCCAGATAAATGATAGTAGTGTTTGTTCTATTCTCTTAAAGAAGCTTGGTGCAACTTTGATGGGTATTGCATTAAATTTGTATATGGCTCTGGGGAGAATATTCATTTTGATGATATTTATTCTTCCAATCCATGAGCATGGTATATCTTTCCATTTCTTGGTATCAGTTTCTATTTCCTTGAGTAGCGACTCATAGTTTTCAGTATACAAGTCTTTTACTTCTTTGGTCAACTCTATTCCTAGATATTTGATTGATTTTGCTGAAACAGTAAATGGTAGTGATTTCTGGATGTCTTCTTCTTCAGAGTTAGTGTTTGCATAAAGAAATGTCACTGTTTTTTGTGCATTGATTTTGTAGCCTGATACCTTGCTATATTGCCTAATAACTTCCAGTAGTTTTCTGCTGGATTCTTTAGGTTTTTCTATGTATACTATCATATCATCTGCAAATAGTGAGAGCTTGACTTCTTCCCTTCCAATCTGTATTCCTTTGATTTCTTTCTCTTGCCTGATTGCTATGGCAAGAACTTCCAATACTATGTTGAAGAGTAACGGTGACAGTGGACAGCCCTGTCTAGTCCCCGATCTGAGGGGGAATGCTTTCAGCTTCTGTCCATTGAGTATGATGTTGGCTGTAGGTTTGCTATATATAGACTCCACTATCTTGAGGAATTTCCCATCTATTCCCATTTTTTGTAGAGTTTTGAGCATGAATGGGTGTTGGATTTTGTCAAAGGCTTTCTCTGCATCTATTGAAATAATCATGTGGTTTTTGGCTTTGATTTAATTCATGTGGTGAATGACATTGATTGACTTACGGATGTTGAACCAGCCTTGCATTCCTGGGATGAATCCCACTTGGTCGTGATGAACAATCTTTTTGATATGTTGCTGTATCCGGTTGTTCAAGATCTTGTTTAATATTTTAACATCTATGTTCATCAGAGATATTGGTCTGTAGTTTTCCCTTTTTGTTCTGTCTGTATCAGCTTTTGGTATCAGGGTGATGTTGGCTTCATAGAAGGTGGAAGGGAGTATTCCTGTTTCTTCAATCTTATGGAAAAGCTTAAGAAGTATGGGTACTGTTTCCTGAAAGTCTTGTAGAATTCGTTTGTGAAGCCATCTGGTCCAGGACTTTTGTTGTTGGGGAGGTTCTTAATAACGGTTTCAATTTCTTTGTCTGTGATTGGTGCATTTAGGTTTTGTAGTTCTTCTTAGTTCAGTTTTGGAAGGGCATATTCTTCTAGGAATTGTTCCATTTCTTCTAGATTCTCTAGCTTGGTGGTGTATAGTTCTTTATAGAAGTTTCGCAGGATCTCTGGATTTCTGTGGTGTCAGTTGTGATATCTCCTCCATCGTTTACAATTCTATTAATTTGAGTCTTCTCTCTTTTTTGTTTGGTGAGTCTGGCTAGGGGTTTGTCAATTTTGTTTAATCTTTCAAAGAACCAACATTTGGCTTCATTGATCTTTTGTATGGTTCTTTTATTTTCGATGTTGTTTATTTCTGCTCGAACTTTAGTGATTTCTGTCCTTCTGGATGCTTTAGGGTTCCTTTGTTCCTCTTCCTCTAAGTCCTTGAGGTGTGCAGTAAGGTCGTTCATTTGAGCTTCTTTTTGGTGTTTTATATGTGATTGTATGGCTATAAGTTTCCCTCTCAGTACTGCTTTAGCTGTGTCCCAAATATTTTGATAGGTTGTGTCTTTATTTTCATTTGTTTCCAGGAAAATTTGAATTTCCTGCTTGAGTGAATCTCTGACCCAGTGGTTCTTAAGCAGTATGTTGTTTAGTTTCCAAATTCTGTGACTTTTAATAATTGTCTGTCTGTTGTTAAATGTTAGTTTTACTCCACTGTGGTCTGAGAAGATAGTTGGGATGATTTCAATGTTCTTGAATTTATAGATGCTGTCTTTGTGGCCTAACATGTGGTCTATCCTTGAGTATGTGTTATGTGGATTTGAAAAGAAGGTGTATTCCAGTTTTTTGGGGTGAAGGACTCTGAAAATGTCCAAGAGGTCTAGTCTGTCAATCTCTTCATTCAATTCTCTTGTATCTTTGTTGGTTCTCAGCTTTGTTGATCTGTCTAAGTGTGAGAGTGGGGTATTGAAGTCTCCCACTATTATTTCATTACTATTGATGTATTTTTGAAATTCTTTCAGTAAGTGCTTGACGTATTTAGATGGTCCCTCATTGGGTGCATAGATGTTAATGATTGTTAAGTCTTTTTGGCTGATTGATCCTCTAATCATTATGTAATGTCCTTGCCTATCTTTTATTACCTAATTTAATTTAAAATCTATCATGTCTGAGATGAGAATGGCTTTTCCTGCCCTTTTTTGTGGTCTGTTAGCCTGTATGAGTTTTCCATCCTTTCACTTTAAGTCTGTGTTTATCTTGTTGTGACAGATGGGATTCTTGCAAGCAGCATATGGTTGGATTATGTTTTCTGATCCATCCCCCAACTCTGTGCCTTTTGATAGGTGAGTTTAAGCCATTGACATTTATTATTATGGATTTAATGTATTGTAGTGCCATTGTTCAAAAAAATTTTTTTTGTTTGCTCTGATATATTGCCAGTATTATAGTGATGTTCTTGGTTATAAGAGGTCTTTTAGAACCTCTTTCAGGGCCGGTTTGGTGATGGTTGCCTCCTTTACCTGTTGTTTGTCTAAGAAGGTTTTGATCCCTCCATCTAGTTTGAATGAAAGTCTAGCAGGATATATTATCCTTGGTTGAAACCCTTTTTCATTCAGGGCTCGATAGATAGCTTGCCATTCTCTTCTGGCTTTTAGAGTTTGAGTGGAGAAGTCTGCAGGTAATCTTATGGTTTTTTCCTTGTATGTGACTTTTTGTTTCTCTCTTGCAGCCTTTAGATTCCTTTCTTTATCCTTACTTCTTCTCATTGTGACTATGATGTGTCTTAGTGTCTTCAGGTCTTCATTGATTCTGTTTGGTACTCTCTGGGCCTCTTGAATCTTGATGTACTTCCTGTTATTCAGGTCTGGGAAATTTTCTTGTATTATTTCCTCTAGAATGTTTGCTTCCCCTTCCTCTCTTTCTTCCTCTGGCAGGCCAATTACGTGAATGTTACTTCTTTTGAGATCATCCCATATGTCTCTGTTGTTGTTTTCAGTGTCTCTCAATCTCTTTTTAAGCTCTTTCACCTCTTTCTTAGTTTTCTCTAACTCATCCTCTGTCTCACTAATTCTGTTTCCTGCTTCTGTTAGTCTGCTTTCCCTTGCCTCAGCTTCTTTCTTCATTACAGCTATTTCAGCTTTCAGTTCTCTAATTGCCTCAAGATAATCATTATTTTCTTTGGGGGGTCTCAACTGTTGTTTCCCTAATACTGCCATTCCTTTCCTGCAATGTTGTTTTCATTTCTGTGATTAATAAGTTTATTATTGCTTGCATACTTTTCTTATCTATGGTTACTTCTGGCTGATTTGTAGTTTCTTCTGGGCATTTGTCTTCATTCATTGGATTAGCAGTTTTATTTGTTTTTGATCTACCCATTTTTTTGATTTATTTGTTTCTTTTTTTTTTAATGCTCTGTTGTTCCTCAGTTGTTGTGTCTTGAGTACAAGCAACACTGTACTAAATACCTTTATGACAATTACACTCACCAACCTCAGGAATTACAGTAGCAACTGAAGCAAGTATTGAAGCAGTTTAATCACTACCAGTTAGCCAATTTCTCCAGTCCGTGAAAGAATAGTAACCAAATCCCAGTGAAGAAGAAAGAGAGAGAGAAAAAAAGAAGGGATAGCAAGAATAGACAGTTATGCAAGTCTACTATCCACTGTATATTCTAGGGGTAACAAGAGGGCAAAGGGAACTAGAGCAGAGATACATACATAGAGAGTCCACTCTGAGTCAGAATTCTTCCCCAAAATAATTCCCAAATATGTATCAGTGAATTCAAAAACGCACAGTGTTTGGTGGTGTGGGGGCTGGGGCCTGTGGTTTTGGGAGCTGTAGGATTAAGGAAGAAAGGATGACAAGAATGAGAAAAAGAATAAAAAAAGAAAGAGAGAAAAAAGAAAAAGATAAGAAAAAGAACAGTCATAAAAAAGCGGTGAAAGGAAAGAGTTTTTTTAAATTAATTAATTTATTTTAAATAATTTAATTAGTGCGATCGAGAGTAACGCCAAGATAGACTGGCTGGGCTTCATGCTGGATTCTCGTATTGCCAAGCTGCACATTTAGCTCACGCGAGGCCAAGGCATGGTGTAGATGGAAAACAGATGATACCGCTTTTGCAGTGCTAGGGATTAGTCGCCATTTTTTACAGTAATCAGATATCAGAGACATGTCTTTTGTGAGTGTTTCCTTGAGGATGTCGAACTTGGATGCCTGAGTTGCACAGCAGATGTCATTGGCGTAGATGAACTTCCTTGAAGAAGTTTCTGGGAGGTCATTGATGTAAATATTAAATAGCGTAGGAGCCAGAACAGAGCCCTGGGGGAGGCCACTTGAGACAAGTCTCCATCTGCTAGACTTGTCACCCAGATGTACCCGGAATCTTCTGTTTTGGAGAAGAAACAATATAGTGTTGGCCACCCATGGAGGCAGGCATCTTGAGATCTTGACTAGGAGACCACGGTGCCAGACCATGTCATAGGCTGCTGTGAGATCAACAAAGACAGCACCTGTCTTTAAATTCTTCTGGAATCTATTTTCACTGTAAGTTGAGAGGGCCAGGGCTTGTTCACAGGTAGATCTTCCTGGGCAGAAACCAGCCTGGGCGGGTGATAGGAATTTCTCTGTAAGATGAGAAATACGTGATAGAAGCAGCCTCTCAAGGAGTTTGTAACACATGGAGAGGAGAGAAATTGGTCTATAGCTGGCGGCCAGTGTTGGGTCTTTCTTTGGTTTCAAAACCGCTATAATCTTCGCACGACGCCAAACTTTGGGCATAGACTCAGATTCCAAGATGTGGGACAGGAATGAAGCGAGCCACTTCTTTGCCGCGGACCCAGGTTAAGAATGAGTTCTGGGGTGATGTTATCATAGCCAGCAGCTGTTCCCGGTTTAACCCTCTTCAAAGCATCTTCCAGTTCAGACAGTGTAAAGGGAGATATTTTTGGAGATGGACAAGATAACAGGAAGTGGGATGACCACTCATGGGAAATTTCTCTTTTCCAGATTGGGTCGATCTTAGCACGTCCAACTTCAATTAGGTGACTGGCCACTGAGTTTGGAGATACGGGAGGATGGGAGACGGGAGGGGGTTGGCTACCAGCACCCAGTCTGTGAAGAAGCTTCCAGGCCTTCCTACTTGAGTGGGTGAAGTTCAGACTTTCCCACAATGCATCCCACAATGACATTCGGTTCATACTCCCAGAGAGTTAAAGAATAGGAAACCTATCAAAGGAGGGGATGGGATATGGAGGTCTGGTGGTGGGAATTGCTGAATTCATGTTGAATGTACTAGCCTTATGTATTCATATCTGAATTGATTTATTCATCTCTTATTTTAAAACTACAAATGCAGGAGAGAAAGTTTGACATAATTCAGTGGATTATACTTTTTCTTAAATCCAAATTTATTTATTAAAAGTAAGTACAAAGATTTAGCTTCTTTTCTTTTTCAGTGGAGTCATGCCTGAACATTTTAGTACTAAAATGTATGATACTTTACTCTATTTCCAAAATATTACTTCTCTCTGATTTCACAGTTGGGGCACTACATTTGATTCTTTGGAACGTTGTATGTTGTTGGCTGGCTATATTACCTATCCATTTTATGCCATGGTAATAAGGAGACTGATAAAAATGTTTGTTATTAAAAATGGGGATGGGTTGGATATGATTATAGACCAGTATAATAAATCCTGGCTACCAAAGTGACAAATGTCAAAACAAAATGCAGAGCTTTCAAAGAAAAGATAAAACTTGGTGATAGGTCTGATGCCTTAGTTACTGCAGTGATTTAAAACAAATCAGACTTTGGAGTGGTGAGAGAAAAAAGTTGTCTTTGTAGATAAATGTAGCCATTGCCCTGGTGTCCTTTCACTTTGAGCTTTGGGTAGTGACCTCCTGTGAGTCCACTTAGAAAGTGTCGAGTGTTTTTCTTGCAGTTGGAAATGTGTTTGTCTTCCCCACTGGATTTGAGAAGACTGGAAGAGTCAGAAAAGGCCGTTATCTCTACAGAGGTGCCTGTGTTGCAATTGATGTGCTCTCTTATGGTTTGTGAGGATAGGGGATGCAAATCCAGGAATGGGTGGGCATGAAGGAGAGAACATCTGCACAGTACCACTTCATGCCCTCCCTTAGCTTGGAGATCATCAAGGAGATCAGGGTTCTTGTAAGTGAATGGACTATGAATTATTATCCAAGAGCTAGGAGAAGGGTAGCATGTTGTAACCCCAAGGCAGTTCATCTGTCCCTGTCATAGTGTTTTTTGTGTACTGATACTATGATGATCCTGGCAGATGAAATATCATGTGCACTGACGTAGTAATGACCCTGACTGATGAGAGGAGGAACATTGAGTTGAAGCTCCAAAACTATGCCCAAGACAGTCAGCACTGAAAAACTAGTAAGTCCAGAGACACTGGGATGTCCTGGCACACAGGCAATATTCCCAGATCTTTAACTCAGAGAGAAAGCTTAAGTCAACCCATTTTTCTTCCCTAAGACCAATACCAGTCAACCATAGACTGGTTGGGGGAACGAGGGAGGGAACTTTTACCTGAGTGATGACTGAAGTGCTAATGAGAGTGGTTGGGCTGGACCTTCTGCTTTTGAGCTTGAGATGATCACTTTAAAACTAAGAGTGGCGCGAAGCGCAAGGACTGGTGCAAGGATCCCAGTTTGAGCCCCCAGCTTCCCACCTACAGGGGGATCACTTCAAAAGCAATGAAGCAGGTCTGCAGGTGTCTTTCTCTCTCCCTCTCTGTCTTCCCCACCTCTCTCGATTTCTCTCTGTCCTATCCAACAACAACTAAAGTAATAACAACAAGGGCAACAAAAGTGGGAAAAAAGTGGCCTCTAGAAACAGTGGCTTCATAGTGCAGGCACTGAACCCAGTCATAATCCTGGAGGCAAACAAACAAACAAACCAACAAAATCAACTAAGAGTGGCTATCTGAACTAGCTGTTATATATGGGTGACTGAGTGAGCAAGTAGGCTTACTTGAGACAGGATTCATATGGGAACAAAGGAAAGATTTCCTCCTCTGAACAAATCTGAAGGGGAAAAAATTGTGTGACAACTTTCTCCAGTTTGGGCACTAAAATTAAGCCAAATAACATCCAAGTATAGATCTACCCTTTACACTCTTTCTCTTTTGAATTCTGTTTTAGATTTATTTATTTTATTATTATTATTATTATTATTAATTTTTTCTCACCAATAGCACTTCACATCTCTAGACCAACGTTTTCAGATAGAGATAGAGAGAGATAAGAGAGGGCAATGAGAGGAGGTGGAGAGGTAGAGATAGAAAAAGATAGAGAAAAGGAGGTGGGGCAGGTGGAGAAGCCACAACAGTGAACCTTCCCCCAGTGAAGTAGAGGCTGTGCTCAAACCTGGGTCATGTACCAGAAAAGGCAGGCATATGATATAGCTAGGTGAGTTATCTTTTAATTCCACGCTACACCCACCACCAAAGTTAGATTAGCAATCTCGACAGCCTGATGTGTGTGTGTGTGTGTGTGTGTGTGTGTGTGTGTGTGTGTGTGTGTGAGAGAGAGAGAGAGAGAGAGAGAGGGGCAGGCTCCAGTTCACACTCAGCTGGGGCATATGGTATTGTTGGGGATCAAATCTGGGATTATAAGCATGCAAGTCCTGTGTTCTTTTTCTTTTCCTCTCTTTTTAATTTTTGATTTAATACTTATTTACTAAATTATGAGATAATAAAGGTATAATTACACATTGTTCCCACTGCCAGAGTTCTGTGTCCGCCTCATTCCTTCTCTTGGAAACTTTGGTAGTTCTCCCAAGGTCACAGTTATGGGTTGAATATTATTTATACAACTATCTGTCTATACTTACATATATTTACCTATTGTTTTCTATGGTTCTGCCTTTTCTTCCTTTCTAAGTCCCATCTATACCTATTACTATTTCCAGATGTCTTTCCTTTTTTGCCCCTCTTCTCTTTCTGGGTTCTGATGGAATTGGAGTTCAGAGCTCTCTGATCACCCTCCCCTAATATTTCTCCTCCTCTGGGAGTATGGACTGAAGTTCTTTATGGGGTGCGGAAGGTGGTAGTTCTGGCTTCTGTAGTTGCTTCTCCACTGGGCAAGTCTGATGTTCTATGTTATCTCCCTGATGCCCTCTACCCTCTTTCATTCTTCTGCTAAGGCACCCACATAGATTTCATCTCTATCTTCTCTGAGAAGATGCCTTTATGTTTGACATTACACGGTGTGTTAGCATGTTCATGCTTTTAATATCTGTAACTATAACTGTGAAAGAAAAGTCCTATCCCCCACCCCCTTTATTCAAGATATATATGTGCTTACTGAAAGAGACAAACAGAGCAGAGCTTCTCAGCTCGGGCTTATGATGGTGATTGAACCCGGGACTGATAGAATCCCAGTCATAAAAATCGGGAGTGTTACCATGACACTATCTCTCTGGCAAGACCTGCTTTCTATGAAGATGTTTATGTCCATTTCAGGAAGTAGAGATCTGTCTATAAACATGCTTATTTCAAGGGCTGGCAGGTATCTCACCTGGCAGAAAGTACATATTACCATGTTCAAGCACTGGGTTAGAGCCCTGGGCCACCACATGTGAGCATCTGCAGGTGGGGGCGACTTCAGGAGTGGTGAAGCTGTGCTGAAATGTCTTTCCTTTTCTGTTTCTGTCTTCCTCTTTATAAATGGCTCTCAGAAGAGGTGGAGTCATGAAGCACTGAGCCCCAGTGATAACCCTGGTGGAACAAATGCACTAATTCCATGGAGGTAAGAGTGAGATTAGAGTGGTGGGCTTGGGCTGATCCTGGTCATTCGGGCTGTGTGAACTGGAGCAATTAGGCTGTAGCCAGATTTTCCAACTGGAGCAGTTTGGCTGTAGCCAGTTGGAAAGGAGGAGAATTAGGAGCATCTGCCTCATAGGGTTATTAACTATTACCTATATGAACCACTTAATGAGGAAGATGGGTCCTGAAATTGGGGCAGCTTGGAATGTTCCTACTCATGACCACAGAATGAGAGCTCAAATCTACAGGGATGCAGAGGTCATATAGGCTCCTAAGCTGAATATGGGCCCCAGATCACATCAAATCAATGGGGTTTACAGTCAACAATATTTATACCTTTCCCATATTTGGGAGTTACTCTTGTCCCTGAGAGTAACTCAGGGTAGTAAATCCAGCTTTCTGGTCCTTTTTCTAGCCATGACATCATCTCCTCAGACAATAACTTGCATCCACCCACATATCAGGCTCAGAAAATAAATTAACAAACAAATAAATAAAAAAGTAGTATAGTCATGGGCTCTTTGGAATATAACTAAAATAGGACTACGAACTATCTACAAAATGGAGGACCCACCGTCTCCAACTCTTCATCTGCACTACTCCAGCCTTTAGGTTCATGATTAGTCAACAATTTGTTTGGCTCTATATGTTAACTGTTTTTCAGACACTAGGTTCCAGATGCTACCATGATACCAACTGGACTTCCCTGGGCAGACAACCCCAACAATATGTCCTGGAGCCCCGCTTCCCCAGAGCCCTGCCCCACTAGGGAAAGAGACAGACAGGCTGGGAGTAAGGATCAACCTGTCAACACCCATGTTCAGTGGGGAAGCAATTACAGAAGCCAGACCTTCTGTGTTCTGCACCCCATATGACCCTGGGTCCATGCTCTCAGAGGGATAAAGAATAGGAAAGTTATCAGGGGAAGGGATGGGATATAGAGTTCTGGTGATGGGAATTGTGTGGAGTTGTACCCCTCTTAGCCTGTGTTTTTTGTCAGTGTTTCCTTTTTATAAATACAATTTTTTTAAAAAAAAGTTACATAGAGAGTCAGGCAGTAGTGCAGCAGGTTAAGCGCACGTAGCCTGAAGCCACGGGTGGTGAAGCAGGTCTGCAGGTGTCTATCTTTCTCCCTCCTTCTCTGTCTTCCCCTTCTCTCTCCATTTCTCTCTGTCCTACCCAACAACAACGACATCAATAATAACTACAAAAATAACTACAACAGTAAAAAAACAAGGGCAACAAAAAGGAAAATAAATAAAAAAATTTTTTTTAAAGTTACATAGAACATATACAGGTAATTGTTTGAAATAGATATAAGTGGAGCTGGCCGGTGGCGCAGCGGGTTAAGTGCACATGATGCAAAGCGCAAGGACTGGCTTAAGGATCTCAGTTCGAGCCCCGGCTCCCCACCTGCAGGGGGTTTGCTTCACAGGCGGTGAAGCAGTTCTGCAGGTGTCTATCTTTCTCTCCCATTC
Organism: Erinaceus europaeus; assembly: GCF_950295315.1. Taxonomy (NCBI): domain Eukaryota; kingdom Metazoa; phylum Chordata; class Mammalia; order Eulipotyphla; family Erinaceidae; genus Erinaceus; species Erinaceus europaeus. The sequence goes on along the minus strand of NC_080164.1, from coordinate 116,222,097 downwards.
TCTGTCTTCCCCTCCTCTCTCCATTTCTCTCTGTCCTACCCAAAAACAACAACAGCAATAAAAATAATAATAACAATGACGATGATAAAAACTGGAACAAAAGGGAAAAATTAAAAAAATAAAGAAATAGATATAAGTACTTAATAAATGTTTCATAAATAGCAAACTATATATATGTATATAAATGAAAAGTTGAAAAAACAAAGGACTATTTTTTAAATACTTTTTAAATTTTAATTTAATTTAATTTTTAAAAATTTCCCCCTTTTTGTTGCCCTTGTTTATCATCATCGTTGTTGTTATTATTGTTGTTGGTATTGTTGTCATTATTGTTGGGCAGGACAAAGAGAAATTGAGAGAGGAGGGGAAGACAGAGAGGGAGAGAGAAAGATAACACATGTAGACCTGCTTCACCACTTGTGAAGTGACCCCCCTGCAGGTGGGGAGCCAGGGACTTGAACCAGGATCTTTGTTCTGGTCTGTATGCTTTCTGCCATGTGCGCTTAACCCACGCACCACCGCCAGCTCCCAGGACTCTCTTTTTACAATTCAAGAACTGGAGTACATTTAGGTGTAAATAGATTAAAATACTTTTTATTTTTATATACCTTTTTTTTTAAAAAAAAAAAAATGAATGGTGGTTTATAATACCGTAACATTTTAGGAGCGGGCAGAGGAGATATCATAATGGCTATATAAAAGGACTTTTATGCCTGAAGCTTTGAAGTCCCAGGTTTAGTCCCCTGTATTGTGCCAGAGCTGTACAATGTCCTGGTTAATAAACATTAGTATTATAGTTTGTTTGTGTGTGTATACAACTCATTGTAACCACCAAATTAACTTTAATATCTTCAAAACTTTAGAAGTTTTCTGCCTATATGTGAATATAATCTACATGTATCTCTCTCTCTTTTTTAAACTAGAGCACTGATCAGCTCTGGTTTATGGTGGTGCAGGGGATTGAACATGGGACTTTGGAACCTCAGGCATGGGAGTCTCTTTGCATAACCATTATGCTATCTACCCCGGCCCTCTACTATATATATATATATATCTGTGAACACATTAGCTGACACACTCACTCTCCAGGTGAGCAGTTGTGCCCGTCCAAAATCTTTAGTTTTCTTACTGGCTTCATGTTCATGTTCTCCCTTTCTGGACACCTTTTTAACTAAAAAAATAACCTTTAACAAATCAAATATATTGATTTATCATTTGATTATAATACTATGAAATTGAAGAATGAGGTTATCTCTAGCTTTATATATATATAAAAAAATTATCTTATCTTACCCACTACAAAGTACTAGTACCATCACTCTATCAATGTTTTACGATCTATTATTAATCTATCCCCCCACTTCTCTTTCCCTCTATTTCCACCTTATTTTCAAGGAATCTGATAGTTATTTTTACTATGTTTTGCCAGTTTGTTTCCTTTGGATATATTCTCTACCTGAGTGAAAATGTCTTACTGGTTACTGTTAGCTATCTTTCACTTCCAGATGTATTCCACTTAGCAGAAGTGAAATAACCATGTCTCATCCATTTGATCACAAAAAACATGGTTTCATCTTTTTTTTTTTTTTTACAGCTAAGTTGTATTTTGTTGAGGGTTCTCAATTAATCATTACTAGGTGGTTTTTTTCTTTTTTAAAAAATATTTATTTATTCCCTTTTGTTACCCTTGTTGTTGTTGTTATTGATGTCATTGTTGTTGGATAGGAGAGAGAGAAATGGAGAGAGGAGGGGAAGACAGAGAGGGGGGAGAAAGACAGACACCTGCAGACCTGCTTCACTGCCTGTGAAGTGACCCCCCTGCAAATGGGGAGCTGGGGGCTCGAACCGGGATCCTTATGCCGTTCCTAGTGGTAATATATGTTCTTAACCAGGTGTGCCATTGCCTGGCAAATATATATTTAGATGGAGACTGAGAAGGTAGAGATAATGAAAGAGACCACAGCACCAAACCTTCCATCAATGAATGCAGTGGGGTCAGGCTCGAACCTGGTCATGCACATGGCAAAGCAGTACAAGTGAGCTGTTTCACTGGCTGATATAGACCATTCTTACTACTTTTTATAACTCAAGATTACAAATTAGTTGATAACATTAGATATTATGTAATTAAAAATACTTGTTCTTTGTGAGAGAAAGCTCTGGTTTATTGTTTTGAGTTTAATGTGTGGCTATTTTAATAATGAGTCCATTTTGGTAATAATACACCAAACCAGAAAATTACTGGCAAAATTAAAAGGGATCAGGAAGGAAGTTATCTAATCTCCTGGGAACCGTGATAAAGTGCACAGGTATTTTATTATCTTTGAAGCAATTGTAAATAGGAAGAAAGAAGGTTATTTCTTCTCATTCATAGACTGTATATAAAAATGCAGTATATTTTTGTATGTTGATTTTCATATTCTGTCACTTTTCTGTATTCATTTATACTTTCTAGTAGTTTTTTTATGGGGGTGGGGAGGGGGGAGGCATCTTTAAGATTTTCTGTGTATATTATCTTCACACTGTTTGTAGTTTTACTTCTTTTTTAATTTGAGTTCCTCATATCTTTTACTTCCCTAATTATTCTGACTAGGATGTCTACAGTTGTGCTGAACACAGTAATGAGAATGGACAATCATAAAATAAGAGCATTGTGTATGTAAGAAAATGATTTGGGCACACTGAGTTGAGTGCATATCACGCCATGTGCAAGGACCTAGGTTCAAACCCTTGCAAGGGGGAGACTTTACAAGTGGTAAAGGCAGTGATGCAGGTGTCTCACACTTTTTCTCCCTTTCTATCTTCCCCATCCCCTCTCAGTTTCTGTACTATCAAATAAAAAACATTTAGATTTAATTATTTAGAAATCTCTTTTCTTTAGCTTAGGTGGAACTTGTTAAAACTTTGACCATTGGTGGGGTTAAAATTTTGACACATTGTGCAGGTGTGCATGACTTACTTTCTTGTTCTTCTTAAACTTTACAAATTGACTTAGCATAATTGTTATGAAACTTTCCTAAATAAATAATATTTTTATCCTGCCCATTCTGTGCTATAGTAGCAAATCTGTAATTGCCATATTCACAATATATTTCAAATCTGGCCACTTCTTATCTGCCTCTACTAACCATATCCAAATATTGTCATCTTTGACTTGCACTGATGGAGTGTTAATAGACCTCTTTGCTTTATTTTATTATTTTAATTTTTTATTAGTGATTACTATTGATTTACAAAATTATAAGTCAACAGAGTTGACTTATAATACTTCCACACTGTTCCCACTACCAGAGTTGTGAATCCCCAATCTTCCTATTGGAAGCTACAGTAGTTCTCCTAAGGTTGTAGATATGGGTTACTTATTATTTCTACAACTGTCTATCTATATTTGTATATAATTACCCAGTTTTTTGAATGTGTGAGATTCTTCTTTTTTCAAATTCTTTTCTCCCCTTTATTGGGGATTAATGGTTTACAGTCAACAGTAAAATATAGTAGTGTATATGTGTAACAGCTTTTAGATGTCCACATAACAATTTAACCATGCTCATTTTTTTTAAGGTGCCATCTTTTCTTCTTTTCCAAGTTAAACATAACTCTATTACTACATTTAAATATCCTTCCTTTTTTTTCTCTCTGGGTCCGAATGGAGTTGGAGTTTAGAACCATCCGGTCATTTCCCCTCTATCATTCATCCCCCACTAGGAATATGGATCAAAATTATTTTTGGGGGTACAGAAGGTGGAAGGTCTGGCTTCTGTAATTGCTTCTCCACTGGATATGGGTATTTGCAGGTTGGTCCATACCCCAGCCTGTTTCTTTCATTCCCTAGTGGTTCTGGTGAGGTGGGGTTCCAGGACACATCGGTGAAGTTGTATGCCCGGGGAAGTCAGGATGGAATCATAATAATGTCTGCAACTTGGTGGCTGAAAGGTGGCAAGATATAAAGTGGGATAAAATGGTTAGTGAACAGGAACCAATGAACATAGCAGATGAGAATGGGAATCTTAGGATGGAAAGAAACTAGGAAGACCATTAGGCATGTACCTAGGGTTAAGCGCAGGTGGCACAAAGTGGAACTATAACTCCCACAACTATAGTAGTTTTTGCTTGAGTATGATAGCTTACATAGAGTTGGATTAAAATATTGTCTGAGAAGATGGTGTCAGAGCAGAGAAAAAGGCTAGATAATTGGATTAAGGCAGAGAGTAGCTCCCAATCTTGAAAAATATCTATGAAAAAATTAACTGTTTACCCCTGTACACCCAACCCAGGGTCCATATATATTTATATTTTTCATAGGAACGTGTGTAACCTCTGATTCCCTGTTCATCTGAGCTCACAGCTCATGATCACAGGTGGGAACATTGCAGGCTGTGCTCATTTCAGGACCAGTCTTCCTCAAGTGGCAAGGCAGTCCTTACCATTGTTGTTCTATATTGAGAGCAAGGTCTTGGGAAGACCCACAAGAGGCTTATGATAATGTTACTGATGGAAGTGACCAATGATGGTAGAGGGAGTGATCCATTAGAGGTCTAAGTTAATGGGCCTCTGTACCTCTACTATTTCTACCTGGAACCTTCATACTTTCTGTTCCTGGGGTGGTTCTCTAGTGCAAATCAAGCTCTATCACATATGACTCTCAATTCTGCATGAATTCTTACTACACTAAAGATAATTTAAAATTCTGACCATGCCTCTTGGTTATTCCTTTAGCCTCACTTCCTTCCATCTCCCCTGATCTCTCTCTCCCTCTCTCTCTCTCTCCTATTGTATAGTAAGCTATTACCATTGTCAAGGTGCCAGAGTTCTTGCATTTGTTATTCTTTCTGTCTTTAATATGTAGGATTTTTGCTTAAATACCTGTCTTTTCTGTCCCTGCAATTGTCATGACACATTCTTGTACTAGGATCTTGTTTTTCTTGTTTTCCTAACTTCTGGCATATCACCTGGAGCTCAATAAGAATTGTGAAATGAATGAGCAATCTGACGACTAAAGGAAAGTTAGCATTCCATATTTGAGAGAGCTCACATAAAATAAGTTATGTAAAGGATAAGGAACAAGCTTGTGTTTCTCTAATGCTTGTCATGTATGAGTGTGGTATAGCAAGTAGCAATCAGCTTTAGTATATAAAGATGAAAGAAATTGACATGCCTTCTAGATTGTTGAGCTGTGGGACTGAAGATGAGTGAGGCTTAAAATTCAGTCAAAGGGGAATTAGGTGGTAGCACAGTGGGTTAAGCGCAAGTAGCTCAAAGTGCAAGGGCCGGCATAGGGTCCTGGTTTGAGCCCCCGGCTCCCCACCAACAGGGGAGTTGCTTCACAAGCAGTAAAGAAGGTCTGCAGGTGTCTATCTCTCTCCCCTCCTCCCTGTCTTCCCCTCCTCTCTCCATTTCTCTCTGTCCTATCCAACAATAATGACATCAGTAACAACAACACTAATAACTACAACAGTAAAGCAAGGGCAACAAAAGGGAATAAATAAATATTAAAAAAATTCAACCAAAGATGAAAAGGCCATTTTATTCTTTATTTTGCATTTAAGTCAAACATATGTGCTCTTTTGCTTTTAAACTATGTGTGAGGTATATTGTTACTTCTATTCAAAATTTTTTGCTTTTTAAAAAATATTTGTACCTTTGGTATCTCTCTCTCTCTTTTACCAGAGCATTGTTCCGCTCTGGCTCATGGTGGTACAGGGTATTGGCACCTCAGGCATGAGATTTTCTTTGCTTGACCATTATGATATCTACCCCTGCCTATTTTGATCTTTCTCCATCTCTCTCTTTTATATTCAAGATCTATGGGGTTAGGGAGATTGTACTAATGACAACACGAAAGGCTTTCAGGCCCCAGAGGCCTTAGGTTCAATCCCTGGCACCACCATAGTCCAGAGCTGAGAAGTGCTCTGGTTAAAATCATCCATTCATAACCTAAAAGTCACATCCATGAAAAGTTTATTTTTCCAAGAACAACAAAAAATTCAGACCAGATTTCAACTACCACTCATAAGTCAGGAATGAAAATGCCTGGTTCACTAAAGTAGTCATTGTTACTATATGCAGGATGTACAAATTTGTATTTATAATTAATGTATTCTTCTTCTTCTAGCGTTTGCCCTTCTTCCGTAGCCAGTCAACAGCGTCAGGTTGAGCCTGATGTAAAGTTTCGAGACCTCCTTTGTAGCTTTACAGACTTAAACATTGGAATTTGTGTTAGCTTTTGTAGGTGTAAAGGAATAAAGATTTCATATAGAACATTGATAATACGTAGGTGAGATGAATGATCTATGATTGATTTATGACTGGCCTATTCTTTGATAAGATTAGGACAATGGCAGAGTTCAGGGCTAAGCTACCCCAAGCAAAGTCCCTGGAGATGTGACAGAAATCAGATCTACACAGAGGGGTGCCCATGTTTAGCAAGGAAGCAATTACAGAAGCCAGACCTTCAACTTTCTCCATCCCACAATGATCTTGGGTCCATACTCCCAGAGGGATAAAGAATAGGAAAGCTATCAGTGGAGGGGATGGGATACAGAGGTCTGGTGGTGGGAATTGTGCGAAGCTGTACCCTTCTTATCCTATGGTTTTGTCATTGTTTCCTTTTTATGAATAAAAAATTAAAAAAAAATTGGAGAATTTAAGTCAACATATAATAGATGCTGATCAAAGCACATTTAAAAATTTATTTATTTTCCCTTTTGTTGCCCTTGTTTTTTTATTGTTGTTGTAGTCTCTCTACCACATTAGTTTTTATGACCATACTTAAATTTTGCTCCATACTTCTTGAGGGCTAAATCCATAGATATCTCCATTTATTTGTCCTATGCCTATCCCAAGGTTTGTCCTACTCCCAAGATCTAACCTAGTGTGTCTATCTCAGTCCCAAGTACAAAAGAAGGGTCAACTAGTATGCTTACTGATTGATGATATGCTCTTATTTTTGAATTTTGAAGGATGTCAGAGCAAATGTGTAAGATTTTTGCACTCATTTATTCACCAAATATTTATCTGTTGTACTTACTATATGTCCCCATCCTTATACATTTTAGAGAAGGAGACAGAAAATAACATGTAAATATTTAGTGTAATGGGAAGGATTAGTGATGAGGTAGTGTGTGGAACCTAGTACTTTAGAAAGACTTTTCAAAATGTTCTCTCTAAAGACCTCCGAATGAGGTGAGGTTAGAGTAATGTACACATTAGAGAATAGAGGTCCAGAGAAGGGGGATATAGTGTTCAAAAGTCTCACGGTGGGTGGCATTCTCAATGTGTTGAGAAACAGTCAGTACTGCCTGTAAGCAGAAAGGAGTGAAGAAAAGAAGTGTAGAAAACAAGGCAGAGAGACAGTCAAGAGTCAGAATGGATGGGGTTTAGTGGTCAATGATAAGGGATTTTCATTTTACTCTCAATGTGTTGGAAATAGATCTATGTTTTGCAGTAACAATAGACATGATGTTATTGATCACTATTTTGTTGTTGTTGTTGTTATGATTGACCACTTTATTTTTAAATCTTCACACAGCAAACTATGTACTTTTTAAAAATCTTTATTTATTCCCTTGTGTTGCCCTTGTTATTTTATTATTGTAGTTATTGTTGTTGGGTAGGACAGAGAGAAATGGAGAGAGGAAGGGAAGACAGAGAGGGGGAGAGACAGACAGACACCTGCAGACCTGCTTCACCACCTGTGAAGCGAGCCCCCTGAAGGTGGGGAGCCGTGAGCTTGAACCGGGATCCTTACTCAGGTCCTTGCGCTTTGCGCCACGTGCACTTAACCTGCTGTGCTACTGCTGACTCCCTTGATTGACCACTCTTGCTGCTCTGTGAGACAGACTAGAAGGAAACAAGAGTATGAGCCAAGGAAACTGAATTGGTGTGCTAAGTCTAGAGTCTAGTTCAGGAGAGTATGAATTAATCTTGAGAAGGTGAGTGGTTAATTATTACCATACCAAGTGCTAGGAAACTTCAGGTAATTATATTAGACTGGATATAATTAATTATGTAAGCTCTTAATTAAATATGACTTCTTTCTATTCTTCTGTCAAGTGTTAGCTAGCTATTGGGAATGATATACCTGAGACATGACCTCAACAGTAGAACCACAGCAATACATAGAAGAAAAAAAAATACCCTTAGCAATAGACTTTCACAGCAGCAAGCATAAAGTTCAAAACTCATGAGGCAGGAAATAGAGAGATGCCTTCTCCATAAAGCTAAAAACCCCTCCATGTAAACAGAAATGTTATGCATGTAAAAACTATTTTATTTTACTGTTGATTGTAAACCATTGACCCCACCCTCAATAAAGAAATAAAAAAAACCCCTCCATGTGACAACAAACCCCAATTGAAAGAAAATGATATGGCATGGGACTTGAGTCTGGAGAGCAAGGCGCAGGTTCTAATGATACTCTGGCACCCCAGTTTTACTCCCACACTTGTATGAGTAGGAAATTAAAGGCAGTAAGGAGGGAAAAAGGGAGACCCAGGTTTTGTCCTTCCTAACCACCACGGTAGTTTGTCAGTGCTTGAGTAGACACCATTTGAAAATTAGTTCTCACCGTAACAGGCCTTGGAGGCAGATTCCCAGTTCACAGCCTACCAGAATTTCTGCTCTCCCAGAACCAGAACATGTACAGCATTGTTTTTACGTACTGGCTATTGGGGATTCACAACCTTGAACTTTTTTTACATTAAAATATTTTATTTATTTATTAATGAGAAAGAGAGAGAGAAAGAGAGAGAGCGAAAGAGAGAGAATAGGGAGAAAGAACCAGACATCACTCTGGTACTATCTTTCTAATAATTAAAATCTTAAAACAAACAAAGATTCACCTGTAAAGAAGCTCCTGTAAGACTATCAGCTGATTCCTCAAAAGAATCCCTAAAGGCCAGAAAGTACTGGCAGGTTAAATTCAAAGTATTGAGTAGAAAAAACTTCCACTCAAGAATATCCTAGGGGTTGGGTGGTGGCACACTTGGTTGAGTGCACATGCTATAATGCACAAGGGCCCGAGTTCAAGCCCCCAGTCCCCACCTGCAAGACAAAAGCTTTGCAAGTGGTAAATCACTGTTGCAGATGTTTCTCTGTCTCTTCCCCTTTCTATCTCCCCCTTCCCTGTCAATTTCTGGCTATGTCTATTCAATAAATAAATAAAGATAATACAAAAAATTTTAAAAAGAACATTCTGTCCAAAGAGACTATACATCAGGTTTGAAGGAATGATGAAGTGCTATCCAGACAAATAGAAGTTAAAGTAGTTAATTACCATGAACTTGACTTTATCAGAAAAAAAAAGGAAAGGTAATTATGTAAATGAAAATATGTAATGGTCAATACCAAAGGAAATTATCTGGGACCACAAAAGGCAGGACTAGAACGACTTCAGGAACCCACCAAATCACTGGTGAGTGCAAATACGTGTGGCTCATGGACAGAGAGGAGCCTAGGGAGAGGTTAATTGGCTGGTAATAGTCCGGCAGTTTACCAGTTGAGACACCACCTCCAGTGTGTTTTACCAACAAAAAGACTGCTTGAGGGAGTAAAGGACTCCCCTAAGACTCACAAAATGCAGCTGGAGGTGGTTGGGTTGTGTGGTGGGAGCCTTTCCATGTTGTTCTCCTGATGAAAACATAGTGAATAGTTGCCTCAGAACCTACAGACTATAAACACGATTTGTTTAGAAATTCGCAGGACCCAGCAGTGCTACCCAGCTTGGCAGAGAAGCTGAATTGAGCCATGAGTGTTGGATCCTTGGGGTGTGAGAGTCTCTTTGCATAACCACTGTAATATCTCACCCCACCCTGTTTTATCTCTTGGTCAGGAGTAAGGGATTAAACTAAGAATTCGATATATAGTTAAAATCCCTGAGGGTCCCATAGCCTACAGGGAAGAAAAAGAACAAAAGAGGCTTTAAAAAGCACTGTACTCCAACTCAGGGATTAAAATACTATTGAAACAACTGTCAATTTTCAAAACTGTGAGCCCTTTAAGTACCTTACTTAGACACAAGTCAATCCAGGAAAGAGTGATTAGTAATTTTGAAAAGTACTGAGAGAGGGACCTCATAACATCCTATATAGAATGGTTAAATCAACAAGAAAAAATATTAGGGAAATGAACCAGGACAAGAGTCCAGCTAAAGCCCCCCCCCAAAAAAAAAAAAGGTTAAAGCATAAAATAATGAGATCAACATCCAAACACTAGTTAAGGAAATAGTCACAGGAGGGAGTAAAGAGTTTGAAAGAACTGTCACCAGAAATGCAGAAATAACAAATGAGACTCTGGAAGAGAACACTAATTATCTCAAGGTTATTAGAGAGCTGAAAGCTGAAATAGCTGAGCTAAGAACACAACTAGCTGAACAAGCTAAAACAGTATCAGAACAGGGTAACAAAATAGATGAGCTCCAGAAAACAGTAGAGGGGAGAGAGAGTAAAATAAATGAGGCTGAAGACAGAATTAGCTAGATGGAGGACGAATTAGAGACAACTAAAAAAGAAGTAAGAGATTTCAAAAAGAGATTAAGAGATACTGAAAACAACAATAGAGACCTATGGGATGACTTCAAAAGAAATAAAATACACATTATTGGTTTACCAGAGGAAGAAAGAGAAAGAGGGGAAGAAAGCATTCTGCAGGACATAATAGCTGAGAATTTCTCTAGTCTAGACAACATCAAAGACATAAAGGTTCAAGAAGCCCAGAATCTCCCAAACAGAATTAATCCAGACTTAAAAGATACCAAGAATGGTGTTTAGAATGTTTAGAATGGAAAGGAATAAGGATAAAGAAAGGATCCTGAAGGCTGCAAGAGAAAAACAGAGTCACCTACAGAGGAAAACTCATAAGAGTAGCAGCAGGCTTCTCCACACAAACACTACTGGCCCCAAGAGAATGGCAAGATATCTATCAAGTACTCAATGAGAAAGGCTTTCAACCAAGACTACTGTGTCCTGCTAGACTGTCATTCAGACTATATGGAGGCATAAAAACCTTCTCAGACAAGCAACAGCTGAAAGAATCAACTATCCCCAAGCCTGCCCTGAAAGAAGTTCTGAAAGGTCTACTATAAACAGTTAGACCACCATAAATATGCCATCTACCAGAACGCTCTACAAATCTACAAGAATGGCATTAAAATAGCTTCAATCTATGATATCAATAAATGTCAATGGCCTGAATTTACCTATTAAAATGCACAAGGTAGGAAGATGCATCGATCAGAAAACACAACTCAACAATAATCTGTCTACAGGAAACCCACCTAACTCAACAAGACAAACATATACTCAGAGTGAAAGGTTGGAAAACTATCATACAAGCCAATGGCCCACAAGAAAGGGCAGGAACAGCTATTCTCATATCTGACACGATACACTTTAAAATAAAATTTAAAGAGATAGGTAGGGGTGGACATTACTTAATGCTCAGAGGATCAGTCAATCAGGAGGCCTCAACAATTATTAACTTCTTTTTTTTTTCTTTTTTTTTTAATTTTTAAATTTTTTATTTAAGAAAGGATTAGTGAACAAAAGCATAAGGTAGGAGGGGTACAACTCCACACAATTCCCACCACCCAATCCCCATAACCCACCCCCTCCCATGATAGCCTTCCCATTCTCTAGCCTTCTGGGAGCATGGACCCAGCGTCGTTGAGGGTTGCAGAAGGTAGAAGGTCTGGCTTCTGTAATTGCTTCCCCGCTGAACATGGGCGTTGACTGGTCGGTCCATACTCCCAGTCTGCCTCTCTCTTTCCCTAGTAAAGTGTGTCTCTGGGGAAGCTGAGCTCCAGGACACATTGGTGGGGTCTTCAATCCAGGGAAGCCTAGCCAGCATCCTGGTGGCATCTGGAACCTGGTGATTGAAAAGAGAGTTAACATATGAAGCCAAACAATTTGTTGTGCAATCATGGATCCCAAGCTTGGAATAGTGGAGAGGAAGTGTTAGGGAGGTACTCACTGCAAACTCTAGTGTAATCCTGAACAATTATTAACTTCTATGCACCCTATGAGAAGCCATTTAAATCCATCAAACATCTAATGAAAGAGCTACAGCAATATATTAACAGCAACACAGTGATAGTACAGGACTTCAACACCCCAGTCTCTCAACTTGACAGATCATCCAGGCAGAAAATCAGTAAAGAAATGAGGGAACTAAATGAGGAGATAGATAAACTAAAACTATTGGACATTTATAGAGCCATTCACCCCAAGAAACTGGAAGACACATTCTATTTAAGTCCACATGGGTCATTCTCAAGGATATCAACTATATCCTTAGGCCACAAAGACAGCATCAGCAAATTCAAGAGCATTAAAATCATCCCAAGAAAAGCATCTTCTCAGACCACAGTGGAATTAAACTAACATTTAACAATCAACAAAAGATTAGTAAGAGTCCCAAAATGTGGAAGCTAACAGTAAACTACTTAACAACTACTGGGTCAAAAGGAAATAAAGGAAGAAATAAAAATGTTTTGAGAGTTCAATGAAAATGAAGACACAAAGCTATAAAAATATTTGGATCACAGCTAAGGCAGTACTGAGAGGGAAGTTCATAGTCATACAAGCACACACTAGGAAATAAGAAAAAGCAAAAATAAACACCCTGATTGCACATCTTGAAGACCTAGAAGAAGAAGAAGAAAGGAACCCTAGAGCAATGAGAAGGACAGAAATAACTAAAGTTAGGGCAGAAATAAATAACATTGAAAATAAGAAAACCATATAAAAGATCAACAGAAGTAAATGTTGGTTCTTCCAAAGAGTAAACAAAATCGACAAACCTTTAGCCAGACTCACAAAACAAAAAAGGGAGAAGACCCAAATAAATCATATCATGAATGAAAGAGGAGATATCACAACAGACACCACAGAAATTCAACATATCATGTGAGGCTTCTATGAATAACTGTATGCCACCAAGCTAGAGAACCTGGAAGAAATGGATGGTTTCCTAGATACACACAAACTTCCAAAACTATGTAAAGAGGAAGCAGATAACATGAACAGGCCCATCACAGCTAATGAATTTGAAACAGTTATCAAAAATCTTCCCAAAAAAAGATAGAGGCAGACTGGGAGTATGGACCGACCAGTCAACGCCCATGTTCAGCGGGGAAGCAATTACAGAAGCCAGACCTTCTACCTTCTGCAACCCTCAACGACTCTGGGTCCATGCTCCCAGAGGGCTAGAGAATGGGAAAGCTATCATGGGAGGGGGTGGGTTATGGAGATTGGGTGGTGGGAATTGTGTGGAGTTGTACCCCTCCTACCTTATTTTTTTGTTCATTAATCCTTTCTTAAATAAAAAATTAAAAAAAAATCTTCCCACAAATAAAGGTCCTGGACCAGATGGTTTTACAAATGAATTCTATAAAACCTTCAAAGAAGAACTAATACCTCTACTGTTGAAAGTCTTCCAGAAGACTGAAGACACTGGAATACTCCCTTCCAGCTTCTATGAAGCCAACATCACTCTGATACCAAAAGCAGACAGGGATACAACCAACAAGGAAAACTACAGACAATATCTCCGATGAACATAGATGCGAAAATATTGAACAAAATTCTAGCCAACCAGATACAGCAGTATATTAATAAGATTGTTCATCATGACCAAATGTGGTTTATCCCAGGGATGCAAGGTTAGTTTAATATACATAAATCAATCAACTTGATCCACTACACCAATAAAAGCAAGACCAAAAACCACATGGTCATATCAATAGATACAGTGAAAGCCTTTGACAAAATACAACATCCCTTTATGATCAAAACACTACATAGAATGGGAATAGATAGAAAATTCCTGAAGATAGTGGGGTCTATATATAGCAAACTTACAGCCAACATCATACTCAATGGTGAAAAACTGGAAGCATTTCCACTCAGATCAGGTACTAGACAGGGCTGCCCACTATCACCATTACTATTCAACATAGTGTTGGAAATTCTTGCCAAAGCAATCAGGCAGGAGCAAGGAATTAAAGGGATACAGATTGGAAGAGAAGAAGTCAAACTCTCCTTATTTGCAGATGACATGATAGTATACATGGAAAAACCTAAGGAATCCAGCAAGAAGCTTTTGGAAATCATCAGGAAATACAGTAAGGTGTCAGGCTACAAAATTAACATTCAAAAGTCAGTGGCATTCCTCTATGCAAACACTAAGTTGGAAGAACATGAAATCCAGAAATCAATTCCTTTTACTATAGCAACAAAAACAATAAAATATCTAGGAGTAAACCTAACCAAAGAAGTGAAAGACTTGTATACTGAAAATTATGAGTCATTATTCAAGGAAATTGAAAAAGATACAAAGAAGTCGAAAGATATTCCATGTTCATGGGTTGGAAGCATTAACATCATCAAAATGAATATACTACCCAGAGCCATATACAAATTTAATGCTATCCCTATCAAGATCACAACCACATCTTTTAGGAGAATAGAACAAATGCTACAAATGTTTATCTGGAACCAGAAAAGACTTAGAATTGCCTAAACAATCTTGAGAAGGAAGAACAGAACCGGAGGCATCACACTCCCAGATCTCAAATTGTATTATAGGGCCGTTGTCATCAAAATACTTGGTACTGGAACATGAATGGATACACTGACCAGTGGAATAGAATTGAGAGCCCAGAAGTAAGCCCCACACCTATGGACATCTAATCTTTGGCAAAGGGGCCCAGACTATTAAATGGGGAAAGCAGAGTCTCTTCAACAAATGGTGTTGGAAAAAATGGGTTAAACATGTAGAAGAATTAAAATGAACCACTATATTTCACCAAACACAAAAGTAACTTCCAAGTGGATCAATGGATTGGATGTTAGACCACAAGCTATCAGATAGTTAGAGGAAAATATTGGCAGAACTCTTTTCTGCATAAATTTTAATGACATCTTCAATGAAACGAATCCAATTACAAAGAAGACTGAGGCAAGTGTAAACCTATGGGACTACATCAAATTAAAAAGCTTCTGCACAGCAAAAGAAACCACTACCCAAACCAAGAGACCCATCACAGGATGGGAGAACATCTTTACATGCCATACATCAGACAAGAGTTTAATAACCAAAATATATAAAGAGCTTGCCAAACTCAACAACAAGAAAACAAATAACCCCATCCAAAAATGGGGAGAGGATATGGACAGAATATTCACCACAGAAGAGATCCAAAAGGCCAAGAAACACTTGATAAAATGCTCCTCCAAGTCTTTGATTGTCAGAGAAATGCAAATAAAGACAACTATGAGATACCACTTCATTCCTGTGAGAATGTCATACATCAGAAAAGGTAACAGCAGCAAATGCTGGAGAGGGTGTGGGGTCAACGGAACCCTCCTACACTGCTGGTGGGAATTTCTCACAGCCAATGTTCTCACAACAAATTCTTCAAATGCATTTGCCAAGGCAGAAGTGCTGATAGGGAAGCGACTTGTTCTCTCATTCCAAGCGTGTGCAAAACCCGTTTAAGTTGGAGTATAGAACTTATGTAATTGAAGAACTTCATTAATTTCCTGACCTCAGCTTCTAATGCAGATCTTAAGTCAGTTGTACATGGATTGACATCCTGACACACCCACTTATCTGCGATGTGGTGTGGTTCTAGGCAAATAAATTGTATTCACAAATCTTCTTGTCTGTAAAGCAAGGATAATAATTCTGCCTACCTGAAGGAATAGTAGTGAGGTTTGTAGTCATTAACATGGAATTAAGATGCAGGGAATGGTCAGCAAAAGTTGGTGAGATAATGATCAAGAAATGGCTGGGAGATAGCGCACCTGGTAGAGCACACAATTTATCATGCATGAGGACCTGGGTTCAAGACCCTGGGTACTACGTGAGAGCAGCTCACAAAGTGGAAGCTTCATGAGAGTGAAGCAGTGCTGTGGTATTTTTCTCTCTCTTTGCCTTTCTCTATCTGGGGAAAAAAAAAGCCTGCAAGGACTGGTGGGGTCTTAGAGATACAGAGCCCCAGTGAAGTCTTAGTGGCAAAAATGAATAAAGAAAAGAATTCTGTAAGACTTGAGTACAGATATCTAAATTTAGCTATTTATTAGTACAGTACAGACTCTCAGAAAACAGGTCTTACTATAATGATGTCTGTGATGGTGTTGGTGATAATGATAATGAAAAATGATATCAACTACATTATTTTTGTATGGTAATATACATTAAAGAATTCAAAAATCCAGAACTGACTTTCGCAGTGCACCCTTTTATCACTGTTGGATATTTATATCTCCATGTATAATCTAAATGTCTGGTTGGCATCTTTTGTACTATAATATAATCTGGTCGATGATTTTCCCTTTTTTTCTTACTATTTTCCTGTTCTCTTCCACTAGGGAAATGCATGCTATCTCTTTACTTCCATAGAAACACAATGTTTGCTTTCATTTATCCTTAAATGCACAATATGGGTTCTGATTTAATCTTAAGACTCTTTTTCCATTTTGTTATAGAACCATATCATATACTCTATACCTTAAACTTTATTTATTTAATTAGTGATTTAATATTGATTTACAAAACTACAAGAAAACAGGGGTACTACTCCATACCATTCCTGCCACCAGAGTTCTGGATCCCCATCCCCTCCATTGTAATCTACAGCAAATTCTCCTAAGGTTGCAGATATGGGTTAACTATTATTTCTACAACTATCTGTCTATATTAGTATATATTTGCCCTTTTTTTTATAGTCCCATCTTCTCTTCCTTTCCAAGTCACACTTACATCTATTACTATATCCAAATGTCCCTCCCTTTTTTCTCTTCTCTCTCTGGGTCCTGATGGAGTTGGAGTTCAGAGCCCCCTGGTCATCTTCCTGCTATTATTTCTCCCCCATTGGGAGTATGTACCAAAATTCTTTTTTTATTATTGATTTACAGAATTACATGAAAACAGGGGTATAATTTCACACTGTTCCCACCACCAGAGTTCTGAATCACTAATCCCTCCATTGCAGTCCACCGAGGTTCTCCCAAGGTTACAGACATGAATTAACCATCATCTCTACAGTGATCTGTCTATATTTGTACATGATTGCCCCCTTTTTCTTCCAGGTCCAGTCCTCTCTTCCCCTCCAAGCCACACATAACCAAACCTATCATTATATCCAAATATCCCTTCCTTTTTCTTCTTCTCTCTGTAGGTCCTGATGGAGCTGGAGTTCAGAGCCCTCTTATCCTCTTCCTCCTATCGCTTCTCCCCCACTGGGAGTATGGGTCAAAATTGTTTTGGGGGTGCATAAAGTAGGAATTGGGGCTTCTGCAATTGCTTCTCCACTGGACATGGGTGTTGGTAGGTAGATCCATACCCTAGCCTTTTTCTACCTTTCCCTAGTGGGGTAGAACTCTGAAGAGGAGAGGCTCCAGTACACATTGGTGAGGTCAGCTGTCCAGAGAAGTCAGGGTGGAATCATGGTAGCATCTGCAACTTGGTGTCTGGAAGGTGGCAGGACATAACGTGAGACAAAATGGTTAATGCACAGGAACCAAAAAGTAGGAACACAGCAGTTGAGATTAGGAATCTTAGGGTGGAAGAAAGCTAGGAAGTCCAATTTAGGCATGTTTCTAGGGGCCCACAACTATGGTAATTCTTGCTTGAGTCTGTTAGCTCACATTATGTTGGATAAAAATACTGTCTGAGAAAAGTGTCAAAGTAGAGAAAAGGCTAGAAAGTTGGATTAGGGCAGAGAGGAGCTCCCATTATTGAAAAAATTCTGTGGATAGAATTTAACTATTTACCCAACCCAGAGCCTACATATGTATTTATATTTAGTGCCAGAGCCTATATAACCTGTAAGTTCCTATCAGTCTAATCTTACAGCTCATGGTCACAGCTAGGAACAGTGAAGGCTGCACTCATTTCAGGGCCTGCTTTCCTTAAGTGGCAGGGCAGGAGACCCCAGCCTTCCTTCAGAGACAGGGGCAGTCCCTAACATTGCTGATTTATTGTGAGGGCAGGTAGACCAAAGTTCTTTATGGGATGCAGAGGGTGGGAGATATGGCTTCTGTGATTACTTCTCCGATGCACATGGGCATTGGAAAAGACCTTTGTAAATAAAGAAATTGAAATCCAGAAATTTTCTACCTGTTCCATTTCTCATAGTCATAATACTAGCCATAATGGTATCAGATTTTTTTCTGAATAATCATGATTTATTTGTATTTCAGCCACTTAAGTGAAAGTGCTATTTTAAGAGAAAGAAACATTAGCTCAGTACATGACTTCTCCAAATCATGTCTGTTTCCTCCCTCCCTGTTTTTATATAATGATATTAGAATTTTAATCACCATTCTAATCAGACCATGTTGCTCCTAAACATAGACAAAATATGAATTAAGCACATGTTTTCAGCACATATGTCCCTGTTGAGGTCTCCCTCCACCCACAGAATTGGAGACATAATTTAAGAAAATAAATTTTTATCATGTTGGGGCCTTGTGTATGTGTGATTCAGCTGCTCCCTGGCTAGCTCTTTCACTATTTATTTCTGATAAAGAAAGATACGCAAAAAAGAAAGAGAAAGAAAGAGAGAGAGAAAGAGAGAAAGAGATAAAGAGATAAAGAAAGAAAGAAAGAAAGAAAGAAAGAAAGAAAGAAAGAAAGAAAGAAAGCTACGCAAAGGGAGAGTGAGGGAGAGATATCACAGCATCACTCTATCATCCATGAAGCTTCCCTCAGTGCTGTGGAGTTTCCATGTGGTACTGGGCCCGAACACAGGGCCTTGTGCAGGCTAGAACCTGAGCCCTATCAGGTGAGCTGCTCCCAGTTTCCATGATCTATTGCTTTTATCCTCCACTTGGGTATTTTTATTAATACCTATAGTCAGTTATGACTCTACAGGAAGATAACGACTTTCTCTATAAGTGGGTTTACATGTTTTATATTTCTTTTCTCAATTCCAGGAAAGTAGTGTCTGTACTTCTATGCCACTCACTGGCTTGCTGGTTGAATTGATTCTAATTAAATTACAGTAAGTCATGCAAGAACTGTACTCTATTTTGTGTAGTTCTCTTGACCCGGTTCTCTATTGCTTGTGAGAAGATGTATCTCTCAATATCTTCTGGTTAAGTAGCTGTGTTTTTTCCCCAGGTAATTTTCAGTGAGAACTGCTGGTGTCCTGAATGGTTCTGAAACGTGGATTGGTGGGTAAGTCTAAATTCCTTTCAGTTTACTGTTAGATTGAAATGCTGCCTTAACACAATTGTGTAACATATTACCAGCTGCCTCTCCGCTTGCATACATTTTTTAAGAACATAATAAAACAACAGAAAATTAATGTTTCTGGGCCACTAGATAATGCTCACAGCATACAAAATCATATAGGAAATTTAAATTTCAGTGTGGGTTGTATCTGCACATAGTTTCAGTTGAATGTACAATATTTATTGAGAGACTGTCATACTGTCATGTTACTTAATGTGGTGAAATAATTTGCCACATTATCTAATTTGATTCTCACCAAACTCCTGTGCAGTGAAGGCTATGGTCCTCATTAGCATCTAAAGTAGGAGACACAGGTATCTGTGCCGTCTTTAGCTTACACCCATATCGAAGGAGGCAGGTGTGGTAAAGTCACTAACAAATTATGCTCCTGTAGAAGCATGATTTAAAGAACAGTAATAAACCACACTATATTTTCTCTTTAAGCTTCCCACTAACTATTTATAGACTTAACAGTCACCATGAATCTAGTCACAATCAGAGGCAATACCAGCCCTCTTAGAAACTTGGCTTGCACCATGAATGTACTGTCAAAGCTTTATGCTACATGAAATAAGCCTATGAGAACAACACAAATCACAGCAAACCCTCCAAAATTAGTTGATAACATGGTCTGTAGTTGAAATTAGGGGGGTCAGGAGGTGGCACAGCAGGTTAAGTGCACATGGCATGACGTGCAAGGACCGGCATAAGGATCCCGGTTTGAGCCCCCGGCTCCCCACCTGCAGGGGGCTTGCTTCACAGGCAGTAAAGCAGGTCTGCAGGTATCTCTCTTTGTCTTCCCATCCTCTCTCCATTTATCTCTGTCCTATCCAACAACAATGACATCAATAACAACAATAACAACCACAATGATAAAACAACAAGAGCAACAAAAAGAGGAAAAGGAGCAGTGGATTTGTGGTGCAGGCACTGAGCCCCAGGAATAACGCTGGAGGCAAAAAGAAAGAAAGAAAGAAAGAAAGAAAGAAAGAAAGAAAGAAAGAAAGAAAGAAAGGAAGGAAGGAAGAAATTAGTTTTAAGAGTTCATCTTAAAGGATCTCAGTGAAAAAATACTATGTAAATAGGACAAGTGAGATGATAGATATGATCACTGACTTAACAGATGAAATCCTATAACTGTATATCCATATATATGTATATATATATATGTGTATATATATGTATTTACTACATACTTGCCTTGAATATCTTACAATTTCACTTCCCCTGTGTGTGTACAGAAAAAGAACCATCCTGTATACCCCTTTAGTTTCTTCCAGAATGGGAAGATAATCAAACATGCACAAAGGAAATGTTAAAAGAAAGAGTAAAAGATAAGTCCAACAACAGCAGGCGCACTTTCTGTACTCACAGGATTGTCCCATGAATGCTGAGATAGCTCCTCCACATAGTCTTTGGCAGTGATCTAAAAAAACTTTTCAAGCACAGGGAGTTTGGGGAAGAAAGGAGGAGTCTGCTTGGAGACTGAGTTCTGCCTTGTCCAGGGAAAGGGTGTATGTGTGGGCTCTAATGTTCAGACCACACCAGGCCATGGCCTTGCTCAGGTTGTCTGAGATATCTGAATCAGGTGACCTTGGAGGACAGGCAGAAACACACTGATCCTCTCTAGACGTCTGGATTAATTTTGAGGTAGAGACTTCAATCTACTCCAGCTAACTTCATGGGGCTCCTCTTTTTTTTTTTCCCCCCCATAGGGCTCCTCTTATGACTATGCCAAGGATTTATTTTGAGGGTAGCAGATTTTTGTTCTCCTGCATTCAATTTCACATCAGTAAAGCTGAAAAGGAAAATTATTTTTGATGGAAGACACACGTTTTGGTAAGATGAATTTCTAGGCCAAACTCAAATGTCACCCATGGAGTCTCCATACTTCTATCATTCTTCTGGGGACGCTGCAGTGAAGCAGGGATAAGGGAAATTGCAGATGCTACAGACGTGCATGTGTTGAAGTGTGGTCAGATGTGGGGATGTTTCGTAAGTAGAACTGCTTCTTTATCTCACAAACTAGATTCTGCTGGGATCTAAGCAAAGGCAACTTTCCATCAGCATCCTAGTTCAAACTGTCTAATTAGATTTTTAAGCTATTGCTACCGGAGTAGGGACCCTTCCACTTCGTTACAATTGTAAACTAAATCCAGAGTTTGACAAAAGCCAGGCTACAAAATAAATAAATAAATAAATAAATAAAAGTGAAGTAAAAAAATATGCTGTGGATAGTAGGCTGGGCAGTGGTGCACCTGGTTAAATAAACATATCACCATACACAAGGACACAGGTTTGAGCCCCTGCTCCCCACCTGCAGGAGGGAAGCTTCAAGAGCAGGGAAGCAGGTCTGCAGGAGTCTCTCTCTCTCTGTCACCCTCCTCTCTCAGTATCTCTCTATTCTATCCAATAAAAAAAGAAAGGAAAAAAGTAGTTAATAGTGGCCACCAAGAGCGGTGGATCCAAAGTGCCAACAGTGGGCCACAGCGATTATCCTAGTGACAATTAAAAAAAAAAAACATCTGTGAATAATTCCAATGCTTATTGCAGCAATTACCCTGGACCTATAATCAAAGTATGTTTAACTATAAGGGACATAATAGATGTTCCCAATTGGGGGAAAATAAATACTTTCATTACCTTATTCAGAGTGGGTTCAAAGTAGATTTTCTGCCACTGAGCTCCAACAGTAGGGCCCTGTCCACTAGGAAGAACTTGCAGCATTCCAATCGGATCTGCTTTCCTTTGATGTGAACACAGTTTTCCTGACTGTGAAGCTGACATGGAAGCATGGAGGAAATGAAGAGTGAAGGCACCACCGTGATGCATCTGTCAGAGCCAGTGGAAATGAGCACTGTCAAGACTGAACTCCAATATAGTCCATGGACTTTATTGATAATGTGTCAATATTGTTTCACCCACTGCTACGCAGGTCCTACACAGATGCAAACTGTTATTAGTTGGAGAATCTGTGTACCGAAGGAACTTGGGAATTCTCTGTGCTTTTCTGTTGGAAATTTCCTGTAAGCATAAAACTGCTCAGAACATGAAGCCTGTTGGTTAAAAGGAAACATGAGTGCTGAGGTAGAGCTGGTCTCTTTCTGTTACTGTTGAGAGGTTACAGAGTTTACTGTTAGGAACCTTTATTATTTTCTTCTTTTTGAATATTTTGTTTATTTGGGTATAGAGAGAGAAATTGGGAGGGGAGTGAGGAGATAGAGCAGGAGAGAGACAGAGAGACACCTACAGCACTGCTTCAACACTTGTGAAACTTTCCTCCTATAGGTGGGTGCCAGGGGCTTGAACCTAGGTCCTTGTGCATTGCAGCATGTGCACTCAACCTGGTGTGCCACCACCTGGCACCAGAACCTTTATTATTTGCCAGTCACTTCACTGAAGATTATTATAGCCACAGTAGGCTAAGCTGTTTGCCCTGTGCTCCCTATCCAAACAAAAATGATAAAGCTGATAATTAAAAGCCACACTTGAGAGTTAATTTTGTGATACAAATTTTGGTTTAATGGCGAGGGATTTAATTTATTTTATCCCCGGCAGTCTCTGTGCTTTAGATACACTAACTTATAATATGATGTTCTTACAAGGGATGTATTTCCTGTAGCATTTTTGGGAACTTCTAAAGGAAAGAATAGTTTTTCAAAGGACAAGTGTTCTTCAAATGGAAGCATCACAGCTGATACCTGGCTAGCTCTCTGAGAGAAGACAGTACAGTGGAACGGACACTGGCTCTGTCATTCCCCTCTGTTATCCAGTCAACAGCTTCTATTGATTTTCCCTTTGCAACTTTATGTCTGTCAGAGCATTTGCACTTTCTTGCCACCATCTCAATCCATGGCATACTAATTCTTGAAAGTATAGCTAGGCAGCCATCTTTAGCAACATAGCTACTATGAAGATGGCTTCTTCTGCAACTTTTCACCTTATTTGAATTGTTTTGAATTGTTTTTATGTGGAGCTGGGGTCTCCCACATTCATGATTTTACCACTGAGGCTTCTCTTTCATTCAAAGAGGCAGACAGAGAGAACAAAGATAGGCAACAACATGCAACATGAAACTTTCCTCACATGCCATAGCATTTCTCATGTAGTTCTGGGGGTCAAACCTAGGATGCTGCTCAGTGGGCTCTCTCGCCAGCCCTACAGCTCTTTCTTTTGTAGCTGGAACTTTTAATTGTCTTCTGAAGGTTCTGGTCCATCACATGAAATCACGTGACCAGCCTTCCCAGTTTGCCTGGGCCCTAGGACTGCCACCTCTCCAGATTCAAAGGAGGTCTCGAAACTTTACATCAGGCTCAACCTGACGCTGTTGACTGGCTACGGAAGAAGGGCAAACGCTACAAGAAGAAGAAGGACTTGCTAGAACTGTGGCAGATGAAAGCAGGCTGGTGACTTGAGACTGGGGCCAGTCTTATCAAGGATGAGAGCTATTTGGGAGGTTAAGTGGAAGCTGCTAGTCCCTCATAAATGCATTTGAGACTCAGTCAGAAACTATATTTGTAGTGCTCCAGTTCTACTGACTCAACTCCTTCATGTTTAGAAAGGCAATTCTTTGGAACATTTACTGTTTGGAGAGGCATTTGCTATTTACAGTTTGAAAAGATAATTATTAGTGAAAACTTTCTTTCCTTGAGAACCCTGAATCTTGCTACTGAGTGACAGTCCCTAGATAGAAACTGGGGATTGGTTTCTTGCCACATTCCTCTGACAGTATGTTTTAAATGTCTGAAGCCTCATTTTTATTTATTTATTTATTTATTTATTTATTTATTTATTTATTTATTTTTAAGTTCTGCCTTGGTCATGTTTTTTTTTTTTTTTTTTTTATTTTTATTTAAGAAAGGATTAGTGAACAAAAGCATAAGGTAGGAGGGGTAAAACTCCACACAATTCCCACCACCCAATCCCCATAACCCACCCCCTCCCATGGTAGCTTTCCCATTCTCTATCCCTCTGGGAGCATGGACCCAGGGTCGTTGAGGGTTGCAGAAGGTAGAAGGTCTGGCTTCTGTAATTGCTTCCCCACTGAACATGGGCGTTGACTGGTCGGTCCATACCCCCAGTCTGCCTCTCTCTTTCCCTAGTAGGGTGTGTCTCTGGGGAAGCTGAGCTCCAGGACACATTGGTGGGGTCTTCAATCCAGGGAAGCCTAGCCAGCATCCTGGTGGCATCTGGAACCTGGTGATTGAAAAGAGAGTTAACATATGAAGCCAAACAATTTGTTGAGCAATCATGGATCCCAAGCTTGGAATAGTGGAGAGGAAGTGTTAGGGAGGTACTCACTGCAAACTCTAGTGTAATCCTGCTTTCAGGTATATATTTTGCAGTAGTTTATGGATACATGTGCACATAAGCTCTCTCTCACAGAAACTGGTGTATATCTAGGTTATGGGACTTTGTTAGAAAGTGAACTACCTGAGATGAAATTAGAGTGTACTATTAAAGGAAAGGTCTCACCCGAGTAATGAAGCTGAAGGGTTGTCATTCCACACGTGAAGTCTCTGGATACAGTCTGAGGTGAAGCATGTTGAGATGGCAATCGTTGCTTTGGTTAGGTTGTGATCGGCGGATGCAATATTATTTGGTTTGGATTGGGAGATGCATACGGGAAAGTGGGCCCTATCCAAGGGTTCCAGGAATGGGGGAGGTAGGGGCTCTATAGTGAAGATGTGAGGTTCCTGCTGTCTTAGGGTTCAAAAAGACAATCAATAGTTAATATTATCATCACATTATTTGTTAATTGGGTTAACTTTGAAAAGTCCCTTTGTTATGGTTTGCTGTACAGTACCCAGTATCTTGTATATAGCTGTGCTATTGGAAGCTTCTAATCTACTTGGTCTAGGCTTTTGAGAGAGTCCGCATATCAAATACATAGCCTATATATTAAAAAGATTCAGTTTGTCTTTTGAGAAACTTTGAGACATACAATTGATTTCCCCCTCTCATATTAATTAACTACTGATTTATATGTCTACATTTTGCTAGGAGTGTACATAAACACCATTCCCACCACCAAAGGACTGTGACCCATCCCTCCCGCCCACTCCCACCCCCCACTGGCCCAGGAAGCTACATGTCTACCCCTCACCACTGGGTTTTTACTTTTGTGCCCTACTTACAATTTGATCAGGTCCTGCTTTTAGTTTCCCTTTCCGATCTTCTAAGTCAGCTTCTGTTGATGAGTGGGATCATCCCATACTCATCTTTATCTTTCTGACTTAGTTCACTTAACATAATTCCTTCTAGCTCTGTCCAAGATGGGTCAGAGAAGGTGGGTTCATTGTTCTTGATAGCTGCATAGTATTCCATTGTGTATATATACCACAGCTTTCTCAGCCACTCATCTGGTGTTGGGCACCTGGGTTGCTTCCAGGTTTTAGCTATTATGAATTGTGCTGCTATGAACATAGGAGTACACACTTCTTTTTGGTTGGGTGTTATGGAGTCCTTGGGGTATAACCCCAGGAGAGGAATTATTGGGTCATATGGAAGGTCCATGTCTAGCCTTCTGAGAGTTT
Source organism: Erinaceus europaeus (assembly GCF_950295315.1). Taxonomy (NCBI): domain Eukaryota; kingdom Metazoa; phylum Chordata; class Mammalia; order Eulipotyphla; family Erinaceidae; genus Erinaceus; species Erinaceus europaeus. Next base: position 116,196,322 of record NC_080164.1, on the reverse strand, counting down.
TCCAGACTGCTCTCCACAGAGGCTGTACCAATTTACATTCCCACCAGCAATGTAAAAGGGTTCCTCTGTCCCCACATCCTCTCCAGCATTTGTTGCTGCTGTCCTTTTTGATGTATGCCACAGGAGTGAGGTGGTATCTTAGTGTTGTCTTAATTTGCATTTCTCTGACAATCAGTGACCTAGAGCAGTTTTTCATATGTTTGTTAGCCTTTTGGATCTCCTCTGTGGTGAATGTTTTGTTCATTTCCTCTGCCCATTTTTGGATGGGGTCATTTGCTTTTTTGGTGCTAAGTTTGCTGAGCTCTTTATATATTTTGGTGATTAGTTTCTTGTCTGATGTCTGGCATGTGAAGATCTTCTCCCATTCTGTGAGGGGTCTCTCTGTTTGTTTAATAGTTTCTTTGGATGTGCAGAAGCTTTTCAATTTGATGTAGTCCCATTGGTTTGTTTCTGCTTTGGTCTTCCTTGCAATTGGGTTTGATTCATCAAAGATGTCCTTGAGGTGTATGTGGGAAAGTGTTTTACCAATGTTTTCCTCTAAGTATTTGATTGTTTCTGGTCTGACATCTAGGTCTTTGATCCATTTGGAGTTGATTTTTGTTTCTGGTGAGATAAAGTGGTTCAATTTCATTCTTCTGCATGTTTCAACCCAGTTTTCCCAGCACCATTTATTGAAGAGAGCCTCCTTTTTCCATTTAATCCTTTGGGCCCCCCTTATCAAAGATTAGATGCCCATAGGTGTTGGGATTATTTATTTCTTATTGCTAGAGAAGCCTCCACCAATCACTGGCCTCCATATGGAAGGTTTGCTAGATTTCTTGAAATCCTGGTGACCCTGAATCCAGCCTTTCCTATTGCTGGGCCCACTTGGGTCTGCTAAAGTAATATTTAGGACACAGGAACTGACTGGCAGGCTCAGGAACTCTAGCTTATTTCACACTCAGCAAGCAGTTTTCTTTTTGAAATTGACTTAAATTTTCATTTAAATGTCACAGTTTATGTAGAGTGAAATACACAGGTCTTAAGAAGTTTAGCCAATGCCAATACTTGTGTGATAACTCACATCACAAATCACAATGTAGAACTTTGCCATCATTATGGTTGTTTCTCTTTTGCCTTCAACACAGTTCCCAGCTCTTGGCTCAGCCAGGCAGTCTTGTATCTGATTTCTTTTACCACTGCATACGTTGGACCCAAAGGCCATAATCATTCAGTGTGGCCCTGCTAAGGTAGCCAGACACATTTTATAGCAACATAAAGTGCTAATTTTTTAAAAAAGGTTTATTTTATTTATTTCATCGGTGAGAGAGAGAGAAAGAGAGAGAGAGAGAGAGAGAGAGATTGAGAGGGCATCACCTTGGCACATATGATGCCTACTAGGGATTGGACTCAGGGCCTCATGCTGGAGAATCCAATGCTTTATCTACTGTACCATTTCCTGGGCTGTAGCTACTAATTTTTTTAGTTGATAATTTTGTATGGTCTTCAAATGATGTTATACATAGTCAATGGTCCTTGGCAGAAGAGAGATTCCCCACCCTTGATGTATCATGTTTTTGAAATTTTATTTAGTTAGTTGCATGTTTCAGTAATTTATTCTGAAAATGTCATCACCCAATTTCCCATTTATAAAGGGAGGGATGTTCTTTTCTTGGAAAACAAAAAAATATTCCTAAGCATCTTCAGTCCTACACAGATCACAAGCTGCCTATTAAATAAATAAACTTGTATACAAGGGCTACTAAAAACAACTATTCTTTTGAATACAAGAATTTGCATTCACTTAATCTGTTCTAAAATTATTCTTCAAAAAACTCATGGTTGACAATAGTGGTAAAATTTACTACTGGTAAAATATGCTACTGGTAAAAATACATTTTGGAAAACAATTAGAAATATCAGTTAATGTTTTTATTTATTATTATTTTTATTATTTTGCCAGTAGGGTTACTGCTGGGTTTCCCCTCCCCTTCTTTTTTGAGAGAAACACATATAGAGGGAGAGAGAGTGGCACTTGCAGGTGGGGAACCAGAGTCTTGAGCCAAGGTCCTTGCACGTGGTAATGTGTCCACTCTACCAGGCAGACCACTACCCAGCACCTAAAACAATATAATTCTAATATGTAACATTGAGGTTACCTGTTTTATATTGACTAGTACAACATTCAGTCTTTCAGCGTAATTATGTGCCCCCCCTTTTGCTTCTAGGGGGCTCGGAGCTTGCACTACAAATTCACTGCTCTTAGAGGCTATTTTTTCCTCTTTGTTGCCCTTGCTGTTCATAGTTGTTGTTATTGTTTATATTATTGTTACTGTTGTTGCTGTCATTGTTGTTGGACAGGACAGAGATAAATTGAGAGAGAAGGGGAAGACGGAGAAGGGAAGAGAAAGATAGACACCTGCATACCTACTTCACCATTTGTGAAGCAACACTCCCTCCCCCGCAGGTGGGGGGGCTGGGGGCTTGAAATGGGATTCCTGAGCTGGTCCTTGTGCTTCACACCATGTGCGCTTAACCCACTATGCTACTGCCTGACCCCCATTGTAAGCCCTTTTGTGGGCTTCTCTGTGACCTTGCCCTCACTAAAGTAGTAATGGTTAGGACTGCCCCACTCTCCAAAGGGAGGCTGGGTCTTCTTACCCTGCCACTTGAGGAAGACTGGCCGCTGTGACCAGGGACTGTGAGCTCAGTCTGACAGGGACTTGGAGATTATACAGGCTCCCGTGCTAACTATGAATAAATATGGGCCCAGGGTCATATTAAGCTGTTAAATGAATATTAAATGTTTCCTTCAAGTTTGGGAGTTACATTGTGCCCTGATTCAGCTTTGTAGTTCTCAACTCTGACACCATCTTCCCAGATGACATTTTTAGTCCACCTCCATGTTAGCTATGAAGCGCAAGTAAAAATCACCAAAGTCACAGACCCCTAGGAACATAGCTAAAATAGATTTCCTAGCTTCTTTCCATCCTGAAATACCTACTCTTATCTATTCTACTCTTACTTTATGGTTCCTGTTTTATGACATTTTGTCCTGCTTTATATCTTACTGCATTTCAGCCACCAAGTTGCAAGTGCTACCATGATTCCATCCTGACTTCCCTGGGTAGACAACTTCACCAATGTGTCTTGGAACCTCACCTCTCCAGAGCCTTACCCCACTAGGGAAAGACAGAAATAGGCTGGGGGAGGGGTATGTATCCATCTGCCAATGCCCATGTCCAGCAGAGAAGCAACTACAGAAGCCAGACTTTCCACCTTCTACACCCCATATAGAATTTTGATTCATACTCCAAAGGGGTAAATGATAAGGGAAGATGACCAGAGGGCACTGACCCCCAATTCTTTCAGGATCCTGAGATAGAAGAGGAAAAGAAGGGCATTCAAAGTAGTAATAGGTTTAAGTATGACTTAAAAAGGAACAGAAGACAGAACTATAGAAAAATGGAATATATATATATATATACAGAAATAATAGTCAACCCTTTGTGACCTTTGGAGAACTACTGCAGTTTGCAATGAAGAGAGTGGAGACACTGAACTCTGGTAATGGGACTGGTGTGGAATTACACCCCCTTTGTCCTTTTTCTTTCTTTCTTTTCTTTTTTTTTTAGTTTTTATTTATAAAATGGAAATATTGACAAGACTATAGGATAAGAGGGGCACATTTCCACACAATGCCTACTCCCAGAGCTCCATATCCAAACCCTTCCCTTGATAGCGTCCCTCTTCTTTATCACTCTGGGAGTATGGACCCAGCATCAATGTAAGGTGCAGAAGGTGAAAGGTCTGGCTTCTGTAATTGCTTCTCCCCTGAACATGGGCGTTGGTAGGTCAGTCCATACTCCCAGCCTGCCTTTCTCTTTCCCTAGTGGGGCCAGGATCTGGGAGGTAAGGATCCAGGACACATGGTGGGGTCCTCTGCCCAGGGAAGTCATGTTGGCATCATGGTATCATCTAGAATCTGGTGGCAGAAAAAGAGTTAAGATTTAGAGCTGAATTGTTGACTAATCATGGACCTAAAGGCAAGCATATTTTAGATGAAGATTTGGGGTCTCCTTTTTGGGAAAAGCTAGCAGGTCTATTTTAGGTATTTTACAAAGGGCCCATGACTTTACTAGTTTTTGCCTGGGACTGACATCTAATATGCAGGTGGACCCAGATTATTGTCTAGGGAGACGGTGTCATAATTGGAAAAAGGATTAGAAAGCTGGATCAGGGAAGAGAGTAGCTCCCAAATATGGGGAAAGTATATACATATTGTTGACTGTAAACCCCATAAATTTGAACTGGGGCCCATATTCAGCACAGGAGCCTATGTAACTTCTGCATACCTGTAGGTCTGAGCTCACATTCTGTGGTCATGAGTAGGAAGTGGTCACAGCTAGGAACATTCCAGACTGCACTAATTTTAGGATCCATCTTCCTTGGATAGTAGGTAGAGTATGTTGTCCAACCTCCCTTCAGAGAATGGAACATTCCCAACTATTGTTGATCCATATTGAGGGCAAGATTTTATAGGGGCCCACAGAGGGGTTCATATGTTCCTGATGGAGATGACCAGTGACAGTGGCAAGAGGAATCTGTTAGAGGTCTAGGTCCATCATGTCTGTGTGGGAATCCGAGGACTCATACCCCTGTTATCTTATGGTTGTGTTAATCTATATTGTCACTAATTAAAAAAAAATCCAGTCTTTCAAAATCATATTTGAAATAAAGAGTTTTAATAACTGAGAAACAGAAGTCTGTCTAAGTACAGACAATTATAATCACCATACGTCTTTACTGGTTACTGACCACGTACAAGAAGATATTCCAGGTGCCTAGAAAAGGGATCCTTTCAGGGATGACAAGAAGAAATGAAGATTAAATCACACTTAATTCTGAAGGTATTACATATATTCATAAAATTAGAGTGATGCAAAGTGTAGTGTGACACTTAGCAAAATGAAAGGAAGCGATACTTGTCATCTTATTTATGTACATGTTTTGATAGGACATAAAAGAAAATAGAGGGGAGGAGGTAACGGGGGCTGGGGGGAGAGGAGAAACACCTGCAAACCTGTTCCACTGCTTTGAACCTGGGAGTTTAGAGCCTCAGGCATGAGAGTCTTGTGCATAACCACTATCCTGTCTCCCCAGCCCAAGTAAAGATACCTGTTCCTTCCACTCCCTAGCACTCCCAAGAATTAACAAGAGCACTTGTTAATTCTAGTTTATAGCAGTGTTGGAGATTGAACCTGGGACCTTTGGTGCCTCAGGTATGACAGACTTTTTTTTTTTCCTTAATCATTGTATTCTCTCTTCGTCCTCTTTCTATTTTATTTTTATCAAGTACTTTTAGAGAGAGGAGGCTCTCAAAATTACTGAGGACTTAAATAATTTTAGTTTTATCCAGTAAAGAATGGGATATATTTAGGTGTTCATATTTTAAAACTAACTATACCAAATGATCTAATTTTAGGACATTACCTTTCCTATAGTGTGTAGGATAAACTTACAGGCCATTTTAATCATGTAGATAGTACTGGAAATGAGGAGGCTGAAATTAAAGTCCTAAATAATAGAATCTGCCTCAAAATCTATGAGCAATGTTAATGTCTCTCACTGTGTGGACTTGAGTCATTAAAAATTAACACCCAATACAAGGAAATGATTGCTCCCTCCCCCCTTTGGCACTGGGGCTTCCTGCCAGCCCAATTCCTGAGATGGGGGAAGGGGTGCAGACAGGGAGACGGAGGGAGGACAGACAGCACATCACCACTCTACCTTTCATGACGCTTCCCCTGGTGTTCTGATGTGGTATCCAGAAACACAGATCTGGGGCAGTGTGTGGACCATTTTATGGCTAGAAAATGATTTGTTTTAACATGTTCATAGTTGACGTTTCTTAAAAAAAAATCAGGGAGTAGTCTGCTATATGAATATACCAAACACTGATTGTCATTCCTCCTATTAATACATACTTTGGAGTTGGTTCCAGTTATTTTTCCCAATTGAAAGTAAAGTGGGCATAAGCATCTATGTAACTTTTCTTACAGGCATGTTTCAGTTCTCTTGGGTGACTATGAATAGAATTGTGAATCATACTGTAGGTGTATGTTTATCACTATCAAAGCTGCCAAACCACTTCCCAAAAGGAGTTTTTCCTATCCTTTTACTAGCAATGTAGGAGAGGCCTGCTTTCTTCTTACCCTAGCCAATATTTAATTGTGTTGGTCCTTTTAGTCTCTGCGATTTATGCAGACATGAAATGGCATTTGTTGTGGTTAATTTTAACTTGTACTTCTCTGTTAGCCAATGGTAATGAATATGTTAAAGTACTCTTATTGTCCACTTGTTTTTTTTCCTTTGTCAGTTTTTTCAAGAATTTTTGCCCATCCAATAATATCTATCTATCTTATCTATCTAAATGGGGGGAGAGGGAGAGAAATTGATAAGGGGGAAAGTATGGGAGAGAGATAGACACCTACAGCCCTGCTTCACTGCTCCTGAAACTTCCCCCATATAGGTGGGGCTTGGGAGTTTGAACTTGAGTCTTTGTACATAGTAATGTGTGCATGTCACCAGTGGGGCGTGTGGCCCCTAAATATAATATTGTTTGTTTGCTATCATTGAGTAGTGAGATATCTTTATCTAGTTTAGAACTTTTTTTTTGTATCACAAATATTTCAGACCTGTTTGAATACCTGTTAAGAGTACTTTCTTTTAGTCTGTGGCTTATCTGTTCATTTTCTTAATGGTAACTTTGAATAAATATAAACTTTTAATTTTGAGCAAGATTATATTTTTCTATTAAGATGAGTGCTTTTTTTTTTTTTTTATGTCCTAGGAAATCTTTTACCAACTCCAAGATCAGAAAGATACTTTGTTGCCCTTTTTTTAAAATTGTTGTTGTAGTTGTTATTATTATTGTTTTTGATGTCATCGTTGTTAGATAGGACAGAGAGAAATGGAGTGAGGAGGGGAAGACGGGGAGAGAAAGATAGGTACCTGTAGACCTGCTTCACTGCCTGTGAAGTGACTCCCCTGCAGGTGAGGAGCCAGAGGCTCAAACCAGGATCCTTATGCCGGTCCTTAAGCATGGTGCCATGTGCATTTAACCCGGTGCACTACTGTCCAACTCCCCAGAAAAATACTTTGTATTTTAACAGTATGTTCTATTTCAGTAGCTTTATAGATATTAGCTTTTAAGTTTCAGTGTATAAATTCATATTGGATTAATTTTTGTGCTTCTAATGTGAGATGAGAGTTGATCTTCATTCTCCCCCATTGATATTCAGTTATTGAATACAGACTTTTCTTTTTATTTTTTAATTTTATTAGTGACTTAATATTTATTTACAAAATTACATGTCAACAGGGGTATTAATTTCAGACCATTCCCACCACCAGAGTTCTGAATCCCTCATCCTTCTGTTGTTAGCTACAGCAGTTTTCCTAAGGTTGCAGATATGGGTTAACTTACTTCTACCACTATCTGTCTATATTTGGGATGCAGACTTTTATATTGAAACTTAGAATACAATAACTTAAAAACCTGACTGCTAGCCACAGCCAGTGCCTCCAGTGCCCCCAGGACACATGAGGGAACAGGCAGACCATCCCAGAAACAATGTATTGAAGAAGCTCCCAAGAGGGGGGCATCCTTGCCCTCTAGCTAGCTGGGTTTTTGCAAACCTGTTACAGTACATCTTACCTTTTCCTAAATACGCTGTTAATACTTAGTTGCACAGAACTTATGCTTGATTTTAGGGACATGCTTCCCCTCTTGTAGTGGTTTTTCTCATAAAACCTTTTCTGGGATGCCAAACAAACAAACAAACAAAATACCCAATTGCTACTTTTTTTGTGTTGTAAAGCTGTTTGGCTAATCAATTGTATTTCTGCGTAAGACATCGTAGGCCCTTTGCCAAGACTAAAAGTTGATAATCATTTCACTCTTGTTGAATGTGAAATCAGAGCAAAGCAGAACCCCCAAACTTATCTAGAAGGATTATAATAGCACAAAACTCAGATGAGACTTTCCTTTTCTTTTTCTAGATTCCTTTCTGAATAAAATATAACAGCAGCATCAGCAACAAAAACTGATGTGGTTCCATCTGATTTTATGATGTTTTTCAGTGTCTATAATCACCGCTCAGGCACATTGGTTGCATATTATCTCTTTTTTTTATTTACTCATGGGAGGGATGTGGAGAGAGAGAGGGACAGAGAGAAAGGAAAAAAATGTTTGCAAGCCAGAGAGAAGATCATTGTGGCAAATGCCATGCTGTGATTAAACCCAGGACCCCTGCCTACAAGCGTAGTACTCCATTTACTATGCTGACTCTCAGCTGCACATGCTATATCGTTTTCTCTTTTCTTTTTAAAAATTTTTATTAGTGATTTAATATTGACTTCAAAATTGTAAGATAATAGGGATGTAATTCCATATGGTTCCCACTGCCAGAGTTCCATTAGAAATTGCAGTCACTCCCAAGGTCACTGATACGGACTGATTCTATAACTATATATATTTCTCTCTTTTTTTTTTTTCCAATGGTCCTGCCTTCCCTTTATTTATTTATGAGGGATTAGTGATTTATAGTTGACAGTAAAATACAATAGTTTGTACATGTGTAATATTTCTCAGTTGTTCACATAACAATTCAGCCCCCACTGCCATCATGTTCCAGTACTTGAACTTCACTTCCTTTCTTTCTTTTCTTTTTTCCCAGAGCACTGTTCAGCTCTGGCTTATGGTGGTGTGTGTGTGTGGGGGATTGAACCTTGGACTTTGGAGCCTCAGGCATGAGAATCTGTTTGCATAACCTTTATGCTATCTACCCTCTGCTCCTTCACTTCTTTTCTAAGTCACCCCTATACCTATTACTAGTTCTGAGTGTCTTTCATTTTTTTCTTCATTCTCAGATAAGAGGAACAGTACCTGGCTTATTCTGATGTTTTCCAGATTCACTTCCCTTTCATTGATGGTATACAAACAAGATTCCTGGTGACAAGCACTTCAGGTCCTGGTGGAATAGGGGTGCAGAGTGCTGTGGTTTACATTCTTTTTAAAATATATATGTATGTGTATATATGATTTTGTTTATTTATTAATGAGAAAGATAGGAAGAGAGAGAGAAAGAACCAGACATCTTTCTGGTATGTGTGCTACTGGGGAGTGAATTCAGGACCTCATACTTGAGAGTCCAACGCTTTATCCACTGCACCACTTCCCGGACAACTGCTGTAGTTTACTTTATCATTTACCACTCTGGGAGTGTGGACCAAAATTCCTTTTGAGGTGCAGAAAGTGGGAGTTCTGGCTTCTGCAATTACTTCTTCACTGGACCTGGACATTGGCAGGTCAATCCATACCCCCAGCCTGTTTCTATCTTTTCCTTGTGGGGTTGGGCTCTGGAGATGTGAGGCCGTCTGCCCAGGTAAGTCAGGATACAATCATAGTAGCATATGTAATTTGATGGTTGAAATGCAGTAAGATATAAAGCAGCATAAAACGTTATAAAACAGGAACCTTAAAGTATGAATAGAACAGATAAGAATAGGAATTTTAGGGTAGAGAGAGTCTAGGAAGCCTACAACTTTAGTGATTTTTGTTTGAGCTTGATAGCTAACATGGAGGTGGACTAGAAATATTGTCTGAGAAGATGGTGTCAGAGTTGAGAACAGAACTAGGAAGCAAGATTAGGGCAGATAGTTGCTTGCAAACTTGAAGATTTATCAGTGCAATCAACTTACTATGTAGAACTAACCCAGGCCCTATATGTATTCATATTTAGCACAGGAGCCTGTACAGCCTGTGCATGCCAGACTGATCCCACAGCCCAGGGTCACAGAAGGGAACATTTTAGGCTGCACTCACTTCGGGACCAGTCTTCCTCAAGTGGCAGAATAGGATGACCCAGCCTCCCTTTGGAGAGTGGGCAGTCTCTACCATTGCTAGTTCATAGTGAGCATAGAGTCCTGAAGAAGCCTGCAGAGGGGCTTAGATGATGTTCCTAGTGACACATGTTTTATCTTTGTTATTAACATACAGAAACTCATATAAGCATATGAAATGCAAAACATAATGTATAGCTGTTAATAAGAAGCCCAATCAAAGTGATTTGAGCCATAAAGGAATTCAGTTTAACTTGTGCTTAAGCAACTCAGAAAGTTCAAGGACCAAGGTTAAATTTGTATTAAAATTTCCTCATGTAGGTTTTTCAAAAGGTTAAGATATAGCTTTTTAATTTCTCTATTGGGGGATTAATGGTTTACCGTTGACAATAAAATACAATAGTTTGTACATGCATTAACATTTCCCAGTTTCCCACATAACAGTTCAACCCCCACTAGGTCCTTCTCTGTAGATATGTATTTGTATTTTTTTTAATACAGAAAGTAGTTAAGTGCCTTCATTCTTTTTAAAAATAAAAGTCCTGTTATTTGTAGATACTGACTTAAAAATAGTCTCTACCAATCAAGGGAGGGACAGTGGCTTACAATTGTGCTATTGCACCCAAATAGTAATGATGCAATTTGCATTCGCTTCCCAGAGAGGTATCTGCAATTGCAAATAAATAAACAAATCCCTGATTTGTTAATTGAAGTGACCAGTTACTTCCTTCCTCCATTTCAATGGATGCCTAAACATCAGTCAGTCAAGCTGGATTTGTTGGGAGACTCCTTCAGGAATTCAGGGACAGCACAGAGCCAAGGCCAATGACCTCTGGGGTCCAGGTGGGACTTGATCTGCTCAGTCCTCTCAGGCCCTTCCATCCTTGTCTGTGTTGACACTGAGAAGCACTGCATGCATCCGTGGTGCTTGCAGAAAGCCAGGACTGGCTCAGTACATGTCCCAGAGTGGCTGGTTTGCAGACATCTGTCCCAGGCGCTGCTGTGGGAAGGTCCAGGCTGCAGCGCAGTCCCTTGCTTTGCAGCTGGCCTGGTCCTCCTTGCCCACACAGCCACTGAGCTTGCCTCCTCTCCCCTCCCCCTCTGAGTCCTCTGTGGGCCTTGACGTCACGAGCTCCTCGCGGTTGCCATAGCAACCCAGGCCAGGCCCGCTGCCGGCTCCTGCAGGCTCCACAATGGTCCTGGCAGCATCTTGCTGCACAATGGTTTCCAGGCGCTGACAGAGGGTGATTCAGCAAGCCGCTGTTCCTCTGCTGTTCAAGCCTGCCCCTTTTCCTTTTTATTTTTATGGGGGGCAGGTGGTGCTTGTTTTATGCTAACCTTTTTCTTTTCTTTCCCTCTTTTTGCCTTTGCCCTGTTTTTCTCCTTCCCCCTCAATTCCGAGGGGTTTGAGTGACTTTGGGATCCGGTTTCCTTGGACATCACCTGTCCACCATTAATTCTAAACAGTTTCCCACCTGCCAAGAATCGATTCCTGATTCCAGTGTGGGATGTGGCTAAGGAAAAACAAGTAGGGACAATTTCTGGGGCAAGCACTGCTGGATAAGAACCGTAGTTCTCATCACGGAATGGTAGGTGGCTCTTTGCTATATCTGGGGTTTGACTTGCATTTTCGGAGGGTGGGGAGCTGCTGCCTATTGATTGCTCTTGGTGGGGAGGGATAGTGAGCATGGGCAAAGGGGAGGATGTGGCCAGCAGGTAGAGTGAACTCCTAAGGCAGGAACCACCAGCCTTTCCTTCTGCTCAGGGCATCTCTCTCTCTCTCTCTGTCTCTCTCTCTCCATCTCTCTCTCTCTCTCTCTCTCTCTCTCTCTCTCTCCAGACTTAGGCATCTCAGAATCTTGCTATTGATATTTGGAGTGAAGATTTGCAGAGACTGAGAATGAGCATTCTTACTGTAGTGGGGGGGGGTTGGACTAATGCAGAGCAGCACAAAAAAGGAGAGAGGGGGAGAGCAAAGAGGAGGAGTGAAGAGAGAGAGAGAGAGAGAGAGAGAGAGAGAAAGAGAGAGAGATGCTCATTAGAAGTGCTGAGCTCAGTCTCCTATCTAAGACAAGCTATGGGTTCCATAAAATATTAAAAATATCACGGGTCTTTATGCATGCATTTTTGTCTGCTTTCTCTAAGCTATAAGTTAAACATTTTGGGACAGATTTGTGTTCCTTGATAGGGAATGACATTTGTATGTGTGTGTGTGTGTGTGTGTGTGTGTGTGTGTGTGTGTGTGTTAGTTCCCAAACTAATGGCATTACTCTTGTGGTGACACTAGACTACCTTTAGGCTGGAGAAAGGAGTGCAGAATGGGGGTGAGGTTCACTGCAGTCCCCTAGAGAAGGGGGCCCTTTAAGAAAGTGTTCTTACAGCAGATAACAGTTTTTTAATGGAATGGTTCCAGGTATTCTGTGCTGGAATACAGTGTCCCCTGGAAATGTCACAGTTCTTTTAGAAAAAAAAAAGATAATCAGTGAGCACACAGACAGTGTATTTATCAGATTCAATATATTTGTGCCTTCTGCAAAATTAATCTGATTTGTTGGACAGTATTCATGTCAATCAAGATTAGAGTTATTTCAAGAGAAGTTGAAACACACCCCCACACTTAAATCTTGACAGATGAGTCTCTGCAGTATCCTCTAGATGACTTAAGCACTCAGGGCACTGAAACTGAGCCGGAGAAGGAGAAAGAGGAGGACTTACCCCATGGCAGTGGACTCTGAGGCAGCCACAAGGTTGTTTACATGAGCTGTCTCTGCTGCAGAGCCTTCTGGTGGGTGTCTGTACAGCAGCCCTTCCTGCGTCTGGTGTGTTGATGGTAACTTTTATGAGGGGACCAGAAAGAGGCCTGAAGAGTTATATGGGTCAGAATACAGGTCAGATGGAAGGAAAACAAACAGGTGCAAGTTCACTTGGTGTTGATCGGCGTTGATAGCCCAAGGGTCAATTTTTCCCTGGGTCTCTAGTCTGCTTGAATCCTGGAAGATTTCACCATATGCTGATCAACATAGGCTTCTGTAAATCATCTATCCTAGTTGACTCTTATGTGTTGTAAATGTAGATGGGGCTACTCACAAATGAACTCACAAGCTTGGAAACATTTGGATGTAGCTGTTTTGCTGCCATTGGTTTGTATTCCATTCTGCACCTTGCCATAAAGTACCAGAATAGCTTGTTTTATCACAAGAAACCACTGGGTTTTCTCAACCTCCCCATGAGACTAGGAAATCAGATGACAAAGGTGGTAAAACCTTAGATATTGCTTCTTCATTTGCACATGACTCCCTCCTGTTGTTACAAAGTATCTTTAATTTGATGGGCTCCTGGTGTTAGAAAACCTTTGCAGTCTGGGTAAAAGGCTTCTAGATGATGAGGCAGTAGGATAGAATATGAGTGGAAAACGCAGCCAGTTGCAGCCTCCTGCCTGTTTTCCCCAGCACAGCACCTGCTGTTGGGAGGAGTGTGTTTGCCATGCTGGAAGATGTTTATGAACCTATCCTAGAGGGACTCTGTGTGTTTTTTGCTGTCATTGTCTGGTATGTCTGCAGCTATTAGGAGTTAATGGCTTCATAGTACATGCTCAGTATTTTTCAAGGTTAGAATGAACAGGAAATTGATCAGAGGTACTGTAAACTCTATGCATGCTTGAAATTTACAAATTATAAGCATTTTCCTTGTTAGTAGTCCTGTAGAGCTATATGATAAGTGGAAGGGATCTACCTAATTTGAGTAATGTGAAAAAAGCCTTCCATGTTTAAAGGCAAATTCTCACCATATTTAAATTATAATTTTAAAAATGTTATCATGGTTTTATACAAATGACTCTAAGCATTGGATGTTATCTTAGTGAAAAAGCCTTTTGATATTGAGGATAGAAGATGTAGACAGATTTTCTTGTTTGTTAAACATGGGGTGGGGGTGCACAGCACAGAAGCTCTCCCTGGTCTAGTTCTGGCTTCAGGTCATGCTTGTAGCTAAAGGACTTTGCGTAGAATTGGTGTATTCATATTGGATGATTGCTTAGTGCTTTTGAGAATAATAGACTCAATGCAAGAGAGCCTGTCTTCAATTAGAATACTGAGTAAAGAAATTGACATGTTAAAAATCTTTCTCCCTTGCCCTTGTTATTTTTCTTCAGCAGTTTCTTCTAAGCTTTTGGTTACATATTGCAACACTTCTGCAAAAGGAGGCCTGGAATATCCAGTGAGGACACAGATGAGCTAAGGTGCTGTGTTTGCTGTAGGCTGAGTGCAGCCTTTGTACTCACAGGCAAATCTCCTTTACCTTCTTAGAACCAAGAACTCACAGGAAAAGTTGGCTCTGCAGACTAGTGAGAGGGAGGTTTATTGGTAAAGAACACAGCCCATTTACTTCTTTAGCACATTAGGTGTATTTATTGCATTACACAAGTCTGGCATGAGATCCAGCTGCTGATTCAGATTAAATGTAATGATCATACTGAATATTGATTGTTTGAAAGAGAAAATGTAGTTTAGAATCAGAAGTTGGATCTTCAGAATTATATCATTGATATTTTCATAGCAAAACTGTAGGTATCAGACTAAAGATTTTTTTCTTTCCTAGTTTGAGTAAATTTAAACTTATGAAAAAATCAAGGGGGTAGGGGTAGATAGCTTAATAGTTATGCAAACAGACTCTCACGCCTGAGACTCCAAAGTCCCAGGTTCAATCCCCCGCATAAGCTAGAGCTGAGCAGTGTTCTGGTATTAAAAAAAATCAAGTAAAAATGGGAAAAGTGAGAAAACCACTTTGTTTTGTATAATTACTCCCTCCCCATTTAATAGAGGGAATTTTATTTCTCTTTGTGAATCTTATTAGAAAATCTAAATGGAGACCCCCAATGATATAGAAAATCCATACATAGAAACATTTTGGTTTTGAAATGTAAACCTCAACTGTGTAATTATTTTGGCTGAAGAATGTTCTAATGGAATTGGTTTTGAGATCCTAATAAGTCACCATGGCCTTTCTCACTTTCATTATCCCTATTTGAGGCATAAAACTCATGCATTTATAGAGCTGATGCTCTTAAAAATGGAAATTAAAGTATTGCATGGAAAAGAGATGATTGAATTTTTCTTAGAAGTATTTCTAATACACAGTTGCTCTATAACTGTCTGATGTGCAAGGTAGGAAGTAAACAGGCCGTGTGTGTGTGTGTGTGTGTGTGTGTGTGAGAGAGAGAGAGAGAGAGAGAGAGACAGAGAGAGAGAGAGACAGAGAGCAAGAATACTTGCCAGGTGCCAGGGTGTGGTGGTAGAGGGGAAGCTGCCAAATCTACGAAGAACTAGAACTTTCCTGATAACAAATTTCTGCAAGTGTCTTCTTCACATTTGTTGGAAATAAGATATGAAACCACTGAGAGTGAAATAAAAGTCTTAGATTCTTTTTCTGGTTTTGGACAGCATTTATTCACTGACTGTACATCA
Organism: Erinaceus europaeus; assembly: GCF_950295315.1. NCBI lineage: Eukaryota > Metazoa > Chordata > Mammalia > Eulipotyphla > Erinaceidae > Erinaceus > Erinaceus europaeus. The sequence goes on along the minus strand of NC_080164.1, from coordinate 116,180,975 downwards.
GAGCACTGTAACACAACACAATAATCATCTACACCCCTGTCACCTGTATTTTCTATTAAACTGTAACCTCTTCTAGGGACTACGCCATTAATTGCTTAGTAGGGAAACAATGACTATTCCTCAGATGAATGTCCTGATGTAGGGAGTGCTCTACCAAGTGCTGTAGGGAAAAAGAGATTGGGGAGCTATTCCACATAGCTTCTGCCCTTTAGGGGCTTAAAGTTATTTATTTAGGGAAATGAGGTTCCATAAAGCAGATAGTAACTGAGGACTTGGTGGTGGCACTCCTGGTAGAGCACACATATATTATAGATTCAAGGACTTGGGTTTAACCCCATGGTCTCCATCTACGAGGGAGAAGCTTTACGAGTGGTGAAGCAAAGCTGCAAGTGTCTTTCTGTCTTTCACTCTGTCTTTTTCTCCTCTCTCAATTTCTCTCTGAGTTTATGTAATATATAAACGAGTTTAAAAATAGATGGCAAAGGTAAATGATCAAGGGCATCTACTAGTGCTTTGATTATAAATTCAGTAGGAATTTAGGAGACAAAGGCATTCATCTCCTCTGGTGCTGGAGGCCACATTGTGTGGCAGGAGGGTTTGGTGGCAGAAGAGTGAGTCCTGGCCAGAAAGTGAGTACCAGGCCAGAAAAGGGACTTTTTCTGGAGTAAAGAAAAGGTGTATTTTGTGTTAAAAATGAAAGAATGCATGAAAGAAAGTTGTGTGTGTGTGTGTGTGTGTGTGTGTGTGTGAGAGAGAGAGAGAGAGAGAGATCTTTCTGAGCTATAAATCATCAGTAGTTTAATAATAGGTAGGACACTGGAAATTGACACAGTCCTAGAGAATTTGGTTCAGTCTAATTTCCAAAAGTAACAACAGGTTGAAATGACTAAATTGCTTTTTGCAATGAAATTTATTATAGAGAGTCATCATCTCTCTCTTTCTCTCTCTCTCTCTCTCTCTTTCTGTGTGTTTCCAGTTTCAAACCAACTTGCTTAGTTTTATTTCATTTCCATACTAAGCAGAAATTTGAACTTCATCCCCTTTTCACTGGTTACTATGCAACCCCTTGTTCTAATAAAATCTTGTAGGAAAAGCAGAATGTGTAAGCATGTGTGACAAAGGAACTGTCCCAGCTGAAGTTGAGTAGGGCATTTGGTATCATAATACTGACTCTCATCTCAACTGAAGTAACAATTACTAATGGAATTTACATTCAATGTAGAAAAAATATTTTATTTACCACCAGGGTTATCAGTGGGGCTTGGTGTCTGCATGACAACTCCAGTGTTCCTAGCAGTCTTTTTTTTTTTCTTTTCATTTTTCTTTTTATGGAGAGATGAAGAGAGAGATAGAGATGGAGTGGGAGAGAGATAGAGCGAGAGGGACTGAGAGAAGTCAAGATGCTGTAGCACTGTTATGCTACTCATGACACCCCCCTTACCCCCTGCAGGTGAAGGATGGGGTCTTGAACCCAGGTCCTTGTGCATAGTAACATGTAACCTTTACTGGGTGTACCACCACTGAACCCTGGAAACTTATATTCTTTTAAGTTTTTTTTAATTTATTCCCTTTTGTTGCCATTGTTGTTTTATTGTTGTAGTTATTATTGTTGTCATTGTTAGATAGGCCAGAGAGAAATGGAGAGAGAAGGGGAAGACAGAGAGGGGTAGAAAAAGATAGACAGATACCTACAGATCTGCTTCACCACTTGTGAAGCTACTCCCCTGTAGGTGGGGAGCCGGGGGCTCGATCCAGGATTCTTACTCCGGTCCTTGAACTTGGGAACTTGTATTCTTATATTAAATTATCCAGTTGGAGGAGTCGGGCAGTAGAGCCGTGGGTTAAGGGCACGTGGCGCAAAGCGCAAGGACCGGCTAAGGATCCTGGTTTGAGCCCCTGGCTTCCCACCTACAGGGGAGTCACTTCACAGGTGGTGAAGCAGGTCTGCAGGTGTCTAACTTTCTCTCCCCCTCTCTGTCTTCCCCTCCTCTCTCCATTTCTCTCTGTCCTGTCCAACAACGACATCTATAACAACAAAGGGCAACAAAAGGGAAAATAAATAAATATATAAAAAAAAATATCCAGCTACTAGAGTGTTACTAACCCCAAAAGTTAATGAGCTTGAGGTAAATTTGAGCAGAATGAACTCCCCTCAGATTTTTCTACCCCATGCCCACCTTACCTGTATAACACCCATCATTAATTGTCAGTCTTTTGATTTATTGAAATGCAGGTTACATTTCCACTTGGAATCAAATAGTTTTTGCTTTGATTTTAGGCTAGAGTGAGAAGCACCACCAGTAGGATCATCTCAGATCTTCGCTATGGCAACTCATGCAAGAAGCTGCTGAATTAAGACCCATTTCCTATAGATGACAAACCCTACAAGCAGTGGTGAGTTAAAAACAGGAAAATACTTCTTAGAAAATGTAATATGTACATGTAAATGTAATCAGTTTAAATATTGTGTTTAGTTTAGTGTTTGGATCTGGAGACATAGTGTTATCAAAAATGTGAGCTGAAGAAATGCAAGTCAGCAGGACACTGTTTACACGTTAGTGCTCTGCTATTTGTGGTGTGCGTAGTAACTTGGGATGTTTCATCTCCCATGCACCAAAATGTTTCCATTCTGGACAAGACCAGCCGATGCAAGGTAGCTGCAATGTGGTTTCATGTGACTGAGTTACAGTAGGCTAATAGTATTTTCAGTGACTTTTATTATTTGCAGTATACTTTTTCTGTTATGCTGAATCATTTTCTTTCTTTTTTTAAACAATAGAAATTAATTCCTCACAGTCCTGAAGTTCAAGGTAGTGATACAGATTCAAAGTTCCATATATCTTCAGAAGGGTACCCGCAGGAGAAACAAGATTGGCCATTGTGCCATCTTTTTTTTTTATTTTTAATTTTTTAAAATCTTTATTTACTTTCTGGATAGTGAAAGAAATTGAGAGGGAAGAGGGTGATAGACAGGAAGAGAGACCTGCAGCCCTGCCTCACCACTTGTGAAGCTTTCCCCCTGCAGATGGGGACCGGGGCTCGAACATGGTCCTTTCGCACTGTAACCTGTGTGGTCAACCAGGTGCGCCACCACCTGGCCCCTGTTGTGCCATCTTTATCCATCCTCCGCCCTTCTACACTCCCCTGCACATTCTCTGCGTCGTCCTCTGGTGTATTTATTTATTTATTTATTTATTTATTTATTTTCCCTTTTGTTGCCCTTGTTGTTTTATTGTTGTAGTTATTGATGTCACTGTTGTTGGACAGGTCAGAGAGAAATGGAGAGAGGAGGGGAGATAGAGAGGGAAAGAGAAAGAGAGACACCTGCAGACCTACTTCACCACCTGTGAAGTGACTCCCCTACAGGTGGGGAGTCAGGGGCTCGAACCAAGATTCTTCTGCTGGTCCTTGCCTTTGCAACATGTGCGCTTGACCTGCTGCGCTACCGCCTGACCCCTGTGGTGTTTTTTTTTTTTTCTCTCTATTGGTGGGATTAATGGTTTACAGTCAACAATAAATACAGTAGTTTGTACATGTGTAACATTTCTCAGTTTTCCATGTAACAATCTACCCCCCCCACACACACACACACATACCCTGGTCCTCCTCTATCATCATGTTCCAGGACCTGAACCCTCTTCCTTACCCCAGAGTCTTTTACTGTGGTACAATACACCAACTCCAGTTCAAGTACTGCTTAGTTTTTTTCCCCTTCTGTTCTTATTTTTCAACTTCTGAGTTGAGTCATTTTCTTTAGTAGACCTGTACTACTAAAGAATGCTAATGGTTCTCAGCTAAATTGTAATGCCCAGTTTCTTTCATGAATACAGGCATACATAGATATGTATGAAATGTATATGTCTATGTAAACATATGAATATGTAAATATACATAGAAGCATGACATATAGAACCTTATAAGTCTGGAAGAGAAATCATATATTAAGTTTTATATGTAAATTATGGGCATTTTCAACTGTAGGCCCTTTTGCTTAACAAGAAATATTAAAAATAGATTCAAGTGCTCAATCTCCTTGGAACAGTTTTTTTTTTTTAAATTTCTTATTGCTTTATAAAAATATCACCACACATGGGCAGAATGCATTTTTTAAAATCAAATACTTGATGTTTAATATTCACCAACATCAATAATCAGTAGAGTCAGGCAGAGATGAACCAGCTATGACCTGTCAAATAATATGCTTGAGAAACGAAGTTTGACATTGGTGCTTGTAAGACTCCAAACACAGCTGCTTTGAACTACTGATCAATATCTCCTTTTCATCTGCCTCGTGGCTTAGACCACTCTGGTGGGTGGTCTGCCCTGGGAATTAATTCATAACCTATGTAACTGTAGCAGATTGGTGAAATTAGCTCTAGACATAGTTCCCAGCATCTTTTTTTAAATTATTATTACATAGCCTGCTTACAGTTATATTGAAAAAATCCCATCTGATAGTCATCACTGTGCTGTGTTTATTGAACATGTATGAAGAGTTTCAGTTCTAAAGGGGAACTACATGTAATTGCTCATAGTCAGCTGTTTTGAGTTTAAAATAGAATAATTTCACATGACTGAACTTCGTATTTTGAGTAAGGTATTACTCTCAGTGATGTAGAAAGCATTAATTGTATTGCTCCATCTTAAACACCTGTTTGTTAAGGTAACATTCATGGAGACTATGTGATGTAGCTGCCATCTTAAACTAAGTTCTCGGCACAGTTGAGAAAGTATGCGTCTTATAGGATCTTTTAATCTGAAAGAGTGTGGCACTTAGGATAGATGCACCGTGTAAAAAACACAGCTAGAGAGTGCAGTCCTTTTACCAAGCTGATGAAGGGTGGGCAGGCACATAGCGTCAAAGGAAGCACAGCAGAAGAGACTCTAGTACGGATGGGTGGGGGTTTATTGAGAAAGGGATTCCCAGAGGGTGTGATATTTTACTGGGTGTTAAGGACAAGAGGGGGTTAGCCAGAGGAAGGGAAGAGTGGGAACATTTGCTAAGGTCCCAGAGGTGTGAGAGAGCATGATAAGACACACCTGGAGCCACTTACTCTGCAGGCACAGAAGTAGAGGGGGAGAGAAGACCTCCAGAGGACTGCAGGGGACTGGTCTGGAAAGACCTCTTAATCGAGGCTGTGGAGCTTGGATCCTATTGCACAATGGAAGGATTTTGAGGAAGGGAGTGGCATAATGAGTGTTTCTTAGTTGTGAAGTACATGAAACACAAACAAGAATGCACAAAGTAAATGCAGTGTAAGAGAACACTAAAGCAGGCCTTGTATAATTAACATTGTTCATATTAAGGAACAGACCCCTCCCCACTCCCTTAAGACCATATACCTTTGTACCCACCCCCCCAAATGTAAGCACTGTTTTGACTTTAGTCACACTCATTCCATCACTTTTCTCTGTAGGTTTTCCCTCTGATAACTGGAAGAGTATATTCTTTTTTTAATTTTTTAATTTATTTAATAATGATCAACAGCACAGTAGAATAAGAGGGGTACAATTCCACACAATTCCCACCACCAGAGTTTCATATCCGATCCCCTTCATTGGAAGCTTTCCTATTCTTTAACCCTCTGGGAGTATGGACCCAGGGTCATTATGGGGTGCAGCAGGTAGAAGGTCTGACTTTTGTAATTGCTTCTCCGCTGGACATGGGCTTTGGCAGATAAATCCAGATGAATATATTCTTCTTTTAATTTTTTAAAAATTATTTGTTTGTTGGATAGAGACAGAGATAAATTGAGAGGGAGATAGATAGATAGAGAGACAGAGAGATACCTGCAGCACTGCTTCATCACTCATCACAAAGCTTTCCCCCTGCAGGTGGGGAACAGGGGGAAATTGCCAGATTATTTTGGTAAACATTATGAGACTCTTCCATGTTGATGTTTGTAGCTTATTTATGTAAATTTTTGTGTTGTTTTCTACTCAGTACCAATGCATTTCAAATTTACCCATTTTCTTGTTAGTGGACATTTGGCTGTATCTGTGTTATTTATGCAAACTTATGAGTCACTTGCATATATTTTAAAAGAGTTAAGCATAATTCTATTCACAAATTCTAGTATATTGTCATACATGTGTAAGAAGGTCTTAAGAAAGACATAAAGGAAAGGTATTACTGAGTTTTGGGGAATATGTACATTCATTTTTCCCTCTAATGCTAGAATATTTCCCCTTATTCAGTTATACCCATTTATACTCTCATAAACAACATATGAAATGCTCTATGTCCTCACCAACACTTGATTCATAAGCTCTTGAAATTTGCTAATCAGGTGGGTGCATAGCTGAAGTGTTAATTTGCATTTTGCTGATTGCTAATGAAGAACATCTTGTCATTTTTATTGGCCATTTGATTTTTCTTTTTTATCAAGTACCTGCTCAAGGAAATTTCTTTATCAAATTCATCTTTTAAAATAATAACTAACATTTATTGACTTCTTTCTGTATAATAGGCATTGTGAAAGGCACTTTACAAACGTTTGATCTCCGTATCCTTCCTCTAATTTGTAGATAAGGAAACAGACTTAGGGAGATTAAATAACTTGCTGAGATTCATACTGCTGAAAAATAGTGGATTTAGCATTCAAGCCCAGGCCTTTCTGAATCCAGAGTTCTTCAATATCTTGGAACTGAATTTGATTGGAGTCAGAGAGAACACTTATGGTGCTATTGTCAGAATCCAGTTTAAAAAAAGAAGGGCTTAAACCAAGAACCAGCACTAGGATAAAAGTGATATGCTATGGGATTCAGTATTGAATATAGCAGGTGAAGAAGAAGGATTTAAAACATCTAGAGTTTTAATATCTGCTGGTAAGGGAGATAAAATATTAATATATAGATACCCAAGTTTTGTAGTAGGTTTAAAAAATACTAAACCATGACTCCATGGTTTAGTAAGAGGTGAATTTAAATCATAGGTTCATTAAGTTTAGAACTAAAAAGTTTACAGTGTTTATTTGGGTCAACTTTTTACTTTTTTAAAAGCATGCAGATTAGTGTGTAAAGAGATTGACTTGTTCAAGGTCACATGTTACTAAGTGCCAGATTAAGAACGGACACCAGACCTGCAAAGAACACAAAGAAATAATAACTTGTCAGATTCTTTTTCTTTATTGGGGAGATTAATGGTTTACAGTCAACTATAAAATACAGTAGTTTCTACATGTGTAACATTTCTCAATTTTTGGCATAACAATTCTAAGTCCTCCTCTGTCATGATGTTCCAGGACCCGAACCCTGCCCTCTACCCTAGAGTCTTTACTTTGCTGCAATAGACCAAACCTAATCCAAGTTCTGCTTTATATTTTCTTATTTTTCAACTTTTTTTTATTACTAGTGATTTAATAATGAGTGACAAGAATGTGGGGTAAGAGGGGTACGATTCCATACAGTTCCCACCACCAGAGTGCCATATTCCATCTCCTCCACTGAAGGTTCCCTATTATTTATCCCTCTGGGAGTATAGGCCAAAGGTGTCTATGGAGTGCAGAAGATGGAAGGTCTGGCTTTTGTAATTGCTTCTCCTCTGGACATGGGCATTGGCAAGTGGATCAATACCCCCAGCCTGTTTCTAACTTTCCTTAGTGAGGTAGGGCTCTGGGGAGGTGGGGTTCCAGGACACTTTGGTGAGGTCACCTGCCCAAGGAAGTTAGGTTATCTTGCCAAATTCAATCTACCTACATTGTCTCCTATTTTTTCAGGTCAATTTTTAAGTGAATCCTGTTGTTATTGTCATAAATTGGGTCTTTGTTCTGATTGATAGATTTATATAGAATAGCCTAGTATGCTGTCTTTTTTCCCACAGTACCACCAATGAAGCCTCCAGTTGTTATTTCTTCAAATGAGGTAACATTTTCTTTTCAAAGGATTTCTTTATTTTTACTATTTGAAATTTTTTGTATTTATTTATTATTGGATAGAGGCAGAGAGACATTGAGAGGAGAGGGGGAGGTAGTGAGAGAGACAGTGAAACACTTGCAGGCCTGCTTCACCACTCAAGAAGCTTTCCCCCTGTGGGTGGGGACCAGGGGCTTGAACCTGGGTCCATGCACATTATAATGTGTGCACTTAGCCAGGTGCACCACTGCCTGGCCCCTATTTTTACTATTTGATGAGAGTACTGCTTTGGTTTCTGGTGATGCTAGGTATTGAATTGAGGACTTTGGAGTATCAGGCATAAAAGTCTATTGTGTAAAGTGTTGTGCTAAAATTCCTGATCCAGTGTATTTATTTTATTTTATTATTTTGCTCTGCTCAACTCTGGCTTATGATGGTGCAAAGGACTGAATTTGGGACCTCTGATGACTCAGGTGTAAAAGTATCTTTTCATAACCTGTTGGTCTGCTTCTAATTCTGCTTCTCAGACCCCTTCTGTTTTGATCATCACCTTAGGTTCACTTGCATTGCTTAACACTATGGTCCATTTACATAATCATTGTTTTGTTTGAGACCTGCACTGGTTTAATCCCCACTGGTACCGGCTCTTTTTCCACTCCGCCCCCTCTCCGAGTCACATCCTGTTTTCCACCATTTAATCCACACTGGTTCTCGGGCTTTTTCCTTCTCCCCACCCACTAACCTATGTATTGTCTCTTCCTGACACTTCTGCTTCAGGAGATATATAAAGGACAGGATTTTCTAATGAATGGAGATTGATTGATTGATTGATTGCACTGCATCCCTGCTCATCAATAAAGATTGAACTGCGTCCCAGCTTAGCCATGAGTCCCTGGTAGTCTCTCTCCTGCCCACGAAGCTAGCCCGGCATTTGGTGCCCGAACAGGGACCGGCAATAACCATTATTATATCTCTCCCACCCTTATTTATTTCTTTTTAATTTTTTATATTTATTTACTTATCTCCTTTTTTGTTGCCCTTGTTGTTTTTATTGTTGTTGTAGTTATTGTTGTTGATGTTGTCATTGTTGGATAGGACAGAGAGAAATGGAGAGAGGAGGGGAAGACAGGGAGGGGAGAGAAAGATAGACACCTGCAGACCTGCTTCACTGCCTGTGAAGCAACTCCCCTGTAGGTGGGGAGCTGGGGGCTCTAACCAGGATCCTTACACTGGTCCTTGCGCTTTGCACCACATGCGCTTAACCCACTGTGCTACCGCCCAACTCCCTTATTTTAAATTTTTATTAATGATTTAATAATGATTAACGACATTGTGAGATATCAGAGGTTCAATTCCATACAGTTTCCACAACCATTTTTTCTACTGGAAGCTTCCCTATTCTTCCCTCTGGAAGTATAGATCAAAGATTTTTTTTTTTCCGTTTTTTTCCTTTTTCTTTCTTTTCTTTTCTTTTTTTTTTGACTCCAGGGTTATTGCTAGGGCTCAGTGTCTGCACCATGGATCCACTGCTCCTGGAGGCCATTTCCTCCCTTTTGTTGCCCTTGTTATTGTAGCCTTGTTGTGGTTATTATTATTATTGTTGATGTCGTTCATTGTTGGATAGGACAGAGAGAAATGGAGAGAAGAGGAGAAGACAGAGGGGGAGAGAAAGACAGACACCTACAGACCTGCTTCACCACCTGTGACGCGACTCCCCTGCAGGTGGGGAGCCGGGGCCTCAAACCAGGATCCTTATGCCAGTCCTTGCACTTTGCGCCACGTGCGCTTAACCCACTGCGCTACCACCCAACCCCCTAGACCAAAGATTTTTATGGGGTGCTGAAGGTGGGAACTGGCTTCTGTAATTGCTTCTCCACTGGACATGAGCCTCAATAGGCCGATCTATACCCCCAGCCTGTTTTTCTTTCCCTAGTTGGGTAGGGCTCTGGAGAACTGATACTTGGTGACATACTGGTGAGGTAGTCTGCTAGGAAAGTCAAGGTGACATCATAGTAGCATTTGCAACTTGCCAGCTGAAATGCAGTAAGATGTAAAGCAGGACAGAATGTTTAATAATCAGGAACCCTAAAGTAGAACAGATGAGAATAGGAATTTTAGGATGGAAAGCAGCTAGGATGTCTATTTTAGGTATGTTCCAAGGGGCCTAAGACTTTAGTAATTTATGCCCCCTTATTTACTTTTCTAAGGTTTTCTTTCTTTCTTTTTCTTTTTTCTTTTTTTTTTCTTTTTTTTTTAACCAGAGCACTGCTCAGCTCTGGTTTATGGTGGTGCAGGGGATTGAACCTGGGACTTTGGAGCCTCAGGCATGAGAGCTGTTTGCATAACCACTACGCTATCTACCCCCACCCAAGACTTTCTTTTTAAAATTCATTTATTTGTTTACTTATTTGATAGAGCCAGAAATTGAGAGGGAGATAGAAAAAGAAACACCTACAGCACAGCACTGCTTCACTGCTTTTTGAAGCCTCCCCTTGCATTTGGGGACCAGGAGCCTGAACCTAGGTCTCTGTGTATTGTAGCATGAGCACTCAACCAGATTCACCACCATCCAGCCCCCACCGTTTAGTTTTTTAATGAGAGAATTTGAGCATCACTCTGGCATATGCAGTGCTAGGGATCAACTGCATGTAAGTCCAGTGCACTAACTCTTGTGTGACCTCCTGGGCTGCCAGAGGTTTTTGTTGTTGTTGTTTGCTGGGCTGGCTTCGCAGGTGGAAGACAGACGACCAGGGACTCATGGCTAAGCTGTACGCAATATCTCTTTATTCAGAACGCAGCACAATCTAAGCCAAGCTAAGCTAAAAACTAAAACTATAATCACAATCCTGTCCTTATATAGATACTGGCCAAGTAGGGTGTAAACAGGATGTGCTGTAGAGAGGGTGGAGCGAAAAGAGATTGGTGCAAATCAATCTACTACGAGAGGCGGCGGAGCAAAAAGACATCATGAACCAGTGGGGATTAAACCAATGCCCTGGAGGCAGGGCGGTGCTTAGTTAACAGTGGTTATGTAAATAGAATACAGTGTTAAGCAGGGGGGGTTAAACCAATGAAACAGAAGGGGTCTTAGAAGCATACCAACAGTTGTTGTTTTTAATTTGATGTTCACTTGTTACTGCATACCTGTCTTGTTAACTTTGATATGCTCAAATTACCTGTGTGATTAGTTCTTTCTCCTTAAATTACACTATGCCCCCCGCCCAGCTTTTGAGCTGTTGACCTCTAGAACTCCCTGGGGACATGATTTTTTTTCTTTCTCCTTGCACACATTCTAGATTGGGGTTACTTCATGTTGCCTATACCGCTTGCCTTTCCCTTAAGTGTCTTTGAAGACCTTTCTTACTCAAAAAATAGTGTGGAGACCGACAGCATGGATATCATCTTGAAGCTTCATAGAAATTTAGCGTCTGGGGGCTGGGTGGTGGCACACATAGTTAAGAGCACACTTCACCAAGCAAACCAGATTTGAGTCCTTTCTCTCCACCTGTAGGAGGGACCTTTCAAAAGTGGTGAAGGGTGAAGCAGGTCTGCAGGTGTCTTTCTCCCTCTCTGTCTTTCCCTCCCTTCTTCAATTTCCCTCTTTCCTATCAAATAGGAAAAAAAAAGTGGAAAAATGGCTTCTAGGAGCAGTGAATTCATATTGCCAGCACCAAGCCCAGTGATAATCCTGGTGGCAATGAAAAGTAAAAATAAATAAAAATAAAAAAAATAAATTTTCAGGTGAATGGAAGTTTGTGGAGTGCCACTTAGACTCACTTTAGACTTCAGCAGATATTACTCCTCCTCCTAATCTGTCCTAGTTCCTTCTACTAGGCTTCCTTCCTGGTGTCTCCATAGGAACGTGCTCATATCTAGCTCACTGCATTCTCAGGAGGTTATGTTAAATGTCTGAGAGACTGTCTCTTCACCTGACACTAATAATTTGAGCCATACTGAATTATTTTTTACTTCTTTGTGCCTAGCATGTTGTCTATTAATTGATAAAATTAAGAAAGAGTAAGAGATAGACATACAGAAAGGTAGAAACAGAGGCAGGCATACAAAAATCACAATGAGGGTTAAAAGGGCATAGTCGAAGGAGCTTTAGAGTAAAAATCAAACTGCAGAAAAGGTTCTCTAAATTGTAACTCTGGATACAGTCTGGAAATCTGCCTGTCAGAGAGTCTGTAATTTTATTTCAATTGATTGAGTAGAAAATGTGACTGATTTATTTCCAGATCTCTCATTGCAAAGATCACCTTCATTTCTATGTAATTAGGTAGTTGTGTTACACTGCTGCTTTTTGTAAAAGTTGCTAAAAAAAAGTTACTTTCCTTTCCTTTTGTCACTAGAAGTCCAATGCGCTAAACAAAGTATCCTAAACAAGAGTATCCTTCAATAGTCAGAGCCTGTTTGAAGTATATTTTGAAAGATGCTAGAGGATCCAGGGTTGTTTGTATAGAAGACAGATATGAGTTTATTGAAAAAAAAAGTAGTTACTGTACATGAATGTATAACACTCTGGCTACTAGAACTGTTTGGAAGACTGTGCTTTTTGAAAAAAAAAGCAACTGTCAACTTTCAGCACAAGTATTTTAACCATTTTCATGGTTGGTGATACATTAAGACCTTCCGTCCTCCCTCCCTCCCTCCCTCCCTCCCTTCCTTCCTTCCTTCCTTCCTTCCTTCCTTCCTTCCTTCCTTCCTTCCTTTCTTCCTTCCCTCCCTCCCTCCCTTCCTTCCTTTTTTATATTTATTTTATTTTCCCTTTTGTTGTCCTTGTTTTTTTATTGTTGTTGTAGTTATTATTGTTGTTGTTATTAATGTCATCGTTGTTAGGACAGAGAGAAACGGAGAGAGGAGGGGCAGACAGAGCGGGAGAGAAAGATGGACACCTGCAGACCTGCTTCACCGCCTGTGAAGCGACTCCCCTGCAGGTGGGTGGGGAGCCAGGGGCTCGAACCGGGATCCTTATTTTGGTCCTTGTGCTTTGCGCCATGTGTGCTTAACACACTGTGCTACTGCCCAACTCCCCCTTCCTTCCTTTTTAGAAATGATTCTACTTTGTACGGGAGATTGGATTAAATGACCTCCAGCTTCTAAGATACTTTGACCATATCATATTTCCAGAGAATTACATGAAGAATGAGGATTATAGAAAAGAATTATATAGTGGATAACATTTACCAAGTAATTGTTTAGTGTAGCACACTGTTCACACCTATGAGATGCTTCTAGTTCACAAAGGGCATAAATGATGGGTGTATAGAGATTTAGTGGCTTGACAGAAATTCTTGCAAGTAGTGGCCATAGAGCTCAGAGAGTTCAACTTCAGAGTGCTTCCTTTTTCCCTTTTCTCTGAATCTCTTCTGTTCTTAGTAGCAAAAATGAAAAACTGGATTTGGAGTGAGGCCTTCAAAACATTTATATGGTGATTTTGTAGCCTGCCTCTGTACTATATTGCTTGATATTTTCCAGGAGTCTCTTTATTAGATTCTCTTAGACTTTCTTTCTATACTATCATATCATCTGTGAATAGTGTCAATTTGATTTCCTGTCCGATTGGTCTGGCTAAGACTTCCAAGACTATGTTGAATAATAGTGGAGACAGCCTTGCCTATTACCTGACTGGAGAGGAAAGTTTTCAGCTTCTCACCATTAAATATGATGTTGGCTATTGGATTTCTGTAGCTAGGTTCTGCTAGTTTGATGAATTTTCCATCTATTGCTACCCCCCACCACTTTTTTTCCCAGAGCACTGTTTAACTCTGGCTTATGGTGGTGCAGGGAATTGAACCTGGGACCCTAGAGTCTCAGGCATGAGAATCTTTTGGCATAACTGTATTCCTCATCCCTCATTCTTTTAAATGTTCTGATCATTAATGGATGCTGGATCTTGTAGATGGCTTTCTCTACATCTATTAAGATGATTATGAGGTGTTTAGATTTCCTTTTGTTGATGTGGTGAATCACATTTACTGACTTAGGTATGTTGAACCAGACTTACTTTGCTGGGATAAATCTTGCTTGGTCATGGTGTATAACTTTTTTGATGTACTACTGTAGTTACATTGCTAGGATTATGGAGTCCTGTTGTGTCTCCTAGACACCAATCAAAAGGAGTTGAGATTGTGCCTATGTGTTATAGAGACTATACTATAAACTACTAACTTCCCATTAAAATAAAACAGAAACCAAGACATTCATATGATTTAAATTCCAGGTAAGGTTCACAATGGGGATTGTGAAAAATGATAATAGTATGAAGTGAAAATAGAAATTGTTCTATCAGATTTGTGGAACAAACACTTTCCAAATGAGATGAACAGGAGAATACTCATAAATCTACCCCTGTGAAGTGCTGCTTGGTCTTGCTTCTCAAAGCATCAACAGTTACCCAAGAAGGGAATCTAAATCTTTAGAGCTTTCATTTATTTATTTATTTATTATTGGATAGAAAAATTGAGAGGGGAGGAGAAGATAGAGAGGGAGAGTGACAGACACCTGAAGCCTTGCTTCATCACTCATGAAACTTTGCCCCTGCAGGTGGGGACCAGGGGCTTGAACCTGCGTCCTTGCGCACTGTAATGTGAGCACTTTACCAGGTGTGCCACTGCCTGGCCCCTCCTTAGAGCTTTTTTTATTTTAGTTTTAATTTATTTATAAAAAGGAAACACTGACAAAGGCATAGGATAAGAAGGGTACAACTTTACACATTTCCCACCACCAGAACTCCGTATCATATCCCCTCCCTTGATATCTTTCCTATTCTTTAACCCTCTGGGAATATGGACCCAAGGTCATTGTGGGATGCAGAAGGTGGAAGGTCTGGCTTCTGTAATTGCTTCCCTGCTGAACATGGGCATTGACAGGTCGATCCATACTCCCAGCCTGTCTCTCTCTTCCCCTAGTGGGGCAGGCTTCTGGGAAATAGGAGCTCCAGGACATATTGGTGGGGTTGTCTGTCCAAGGAAGTCTGGTTGGCATCATGCTAGCATCTGGAACCTGGTGGCTGTAAAGAGAGTTAACATACAAAGCTAAACGAGTTGTTGATTAATCATGAACCTAAAGGCTAGAATAATGCAGATGAAGAGTCGGGGGATGGGGGGTTGTCTCCATTTTTTGTAGATAGGTAGTAGGCATATTTTAGTTATATTCCAAAAGGCCTGTGTCTGTATTGGTTTTTTGTTTTTGTTTTTTCCCCTGAGCTTGAAATCTGATATGCAGGTGTATTCAAGTTATTGTCTGGGGAGATGATGTCATGGCTGGAAATAGGACCAGAAAGCTGCATCAGGGAAGAGAGTAGCTCCCAAATATGGGAAAGGTGTATAAATATCATTGACTGTAAACCCATCTATTTGATGTGGTCTGAGGCCCATATTCAGCTTAGGAGCCTGTGTGACCTCTGCATCCCTGGATCCGACCTCACATTCTGTGGTCATGAGTAGGAACATTCCAAGCTGCCCCAATATCAGGACCCATCTTCCTCAGGTGTAGCATAGAGTATGTTGTCCATCCTCCCTTTGGAGGATGGAACATTTTCTACCGTTGTTGATCCAAGTTGAAGGCAAGGCCCTCTGGGGGCCCACAAAGGTGTCTATTTTGTTGTTCCTGATAGAGATGACTGGTAACAATGGAGAGAGGAATTTATTTGAGGTCTAAGCCCATCAAGTCTGTTTGGGACTCCCCAAATAGGGCCCCAGCTGATGGGGCCCAGATCTTTTTAACCCTACTATAGCCAACATAAGTAGTCTTCTTAATATATGTAACTTTAAACACTTTTCACTGATTGTGTGGAACTTTAGGTCCTTTATCTCCTAGGAAGATAGATTTGGGACTCCCATTGACACTTCCCAAGTAACTTGATACCTGATCATTAATATTTAATATTTTCCTTTAGAAGTGGATATTTTCCTAGACCTTACTTGTAAGTGAGTCAGCTCAAATATTAATGTATCTCAGATGCTTTATAAAAGTTTTTCTGTATTCCAGTAAATAGTATCAGAGAAAGTACTGCTTAAATTAAGCAGTGGAAATCTCTTATTTTTTAAGGATTTATTTATATATTTGAGAGAGAGGGGAAAGAGAAAATGAGAGTATCACACTGGCTTACACAATGCAGAGGATCAAACTCAGGACCTTATGCTCGAGAGTCCAGTGCTTTACTCACTGTGCCACCTCCCAGGCTGCTAGTGAAAATCTTTTTAACTTAAGAAATCTTTTCAAATGTTAGAAAATGTGTCTACAATTAGCTAGCATTTATTGTATGTTATAATTGTTATTTAAGATGCAGAAACTTTCTTAAATATAGAAATGACAGAAATGTTATGTTGAAGATTTTTCTTATTTTTACTTCTTTTCATGGCAGGGAAAGAACTAGAAAGGGAGGGAGAGAATGACAGAGACCAGGCCACTACTCAACTCTGGAAATTGACTGATGCCTGGGGCCCCTGGGGCCTCCTCAACATGCAAATTCAGTGCTCTCCCGTTGGTCTATCTATCTGACCCCAAAGATTTCTTTTAGCTGTGATTTTGGAAGATTAGGTAGTTTTTTTGATGCTCTAAACCCTTAAGGCTCACTTTCAAGCTCCTTTAAATTTAAGAATGAATATGTCATCATTTATTTTTTTCTTTTAAAATATCTACTTATTAATGAGAGAGGACAGAAAATCACTCTGACACATTTAGTGCTGGGGATTGAGCTTAGGACCTCATGTTAAGGAAAAATTGACTGACTAGCTAACCTGATGAACTAACTTGAGTTAAGGTATGAATCGGTGATAGTGGATTTTGAATTTTAGATAATGGCTACTCTTAGGCCAGTTTTTTTTAGTGTTTATTTTATTAGTGATTTTATAATGATTTATAAAATTATAATATAATAGTGGCATAATTCTACACTATTCCCACCACCAGAGTTTTGGACTCCCATGCCCCTCTAAGTGAAAACTGTCATAGTTCTCCTAAAGTCATAGATATGGGTTGAAATACACACACACACACACACACACACACACACACACACACACACACACACACACACACACATGGCCCATTTTTAAATTATATTTATTTATTGGATAGAGTCAGCCAGAATTTGAGAGGGAAGGAGGTGATAGAGGAGAGAGACACCTGCAACCCTGTTTCACCACTCGTGAAGCTTTCTTCCTGCAGGTGGCGACCAGGGGCTCTAACCTGGGTCCTTGTGCACTGTAACATGTGCGCCCAACCAGGTGTGCCACCACCTGGCCTCTAATATATTGCCCATTTTTATTAACTTCTATGGCTCTGCTTTCACTTCCTACCTACACCACACCTACACCTATTACCACCTTGAGGTATCTTTCTTTTTTCCTCTTCCCTTTCAGATAAGGGAAAATACTTCCTCAGGTATTTTCTAGATTCTCTTTCTTCTCAGTGACTCTATAAAAAAGAAAGATTCCTTGTCATAAGTGTTCCAGGCCCCAGTAGAACTGGGGTTCAGAGCCCTCTGGTTATCTTCCCCTAACATTTTACCCCCTTTGGGAGTATGGACCAAAATTATGGGGTGTACAAGGTGGGAGGTCTGGCTTCTATAACTGTTTCTTTGCTGGGAATGAGCATTGGCAGGTCAGTTCATGCCCCCATCCTGTTTCTGTCTTCTCCCAGTAGGGTAGGGCTCTGGGTAGGTGAGGCTCTGGAATGTGTTGACAATAGACTAGTGTCTTCTTGCATTAAAATGGGATATTGGAGAATGAAGTGTATAGGAGAAACGAGTTAATTTAAATGATTCTTTGAGGAGGGACTCAAGACTGGTCTGGAAGAGAGTGCTTTTTTTGGAGGTGTAGCAGATTGTTTTGAAATTTTCATTGCACGGTTTCTAGAAAAGGAAGAGACCTTGCTGTTAGATTCTTATCCTAGCTATCCTGGCTTTGTTATGAATTAATATTCACCTGGGCCAGTCATAGCCTAGCTGAGCTTCAGTTATGTATGAGAGTGGTAGTAGATAATGTTTGAATTTTTTTCTACTGTAGAAATAGTGTGGATTAAATTATACAGGCTAAACACAAGCATGGGGAGATAGCTACAAGACCAGGCACAAGTGGAGTAACTTGGCGAGGGTAGTTGTAGCCAGAAAGGGGATTCCTGTGGATGGAAAGCAGCTTCCTGGGCAGTTAAGAAGGTAAGACAGGCCCAGTTGGGCTTGAAGGCAAACTGGCCAGTGCCCTTTGCAGCAACCCTCCCCCATTTGTTGTTGCTTTTATTATTAATTTTGCCCATTTCCACTCCAAATCAAGAGATAAGTTGTAAGACATCACTTCTAATTATTGAGGATTTATTATCCTGCAAGAAAGATAGCTTCTGCATAAACAACCAAAGGAAGTGCATCAACTCCCTAAGATTTCTTTCCTTTTTTTAAAATTTCTTTATTGGGGATTAGTGTTTTATAGTTGGCAGTAAATACAATAGTTTATACTTGCATAACATTTCTCAGTTTCCACACAGCAATATAACCCCCGTTAGGTCTGCCATCCTGTTCCAGGACCTGAACTCTCTCCTTCTCTTTTAATTTGGTGCAATATACCAACTCCAGTCCAACTTCTGCTTAGTGTTTTCCCTTCTGATCTTGTTTTTCAACTTCTGCCTGAGAGTGAGATCATCCCATATTCATCCTTCTGTTTCTGACTTATTTCATGTAATATGATTTCTTCAAGCTCTATCTAAGATGGGCTGAAAATGGTGAAGTCACCATTTTTTATAGCTGAGTAGTATTCCATTGTGTATATATACCACAACTTGCTCAGCCACTCATCTGTTGTTGGACACCTGGGTTGCTTCCAGGTTTTTGCTATTACAAATTGTGCTGCTAAGAACATAGGTATACACAAATCTTTTTGGATTGGTGTGCTGGGTTCCTTAGGATATATCCCTAGGAGAGGAATTGCAGGGTCATAAGAGAGGTCCACTTCTAGCCTACTGAGAGTTCTCCAGACTGTTCTCCACAGACGTTGGACCAGTTGACATTCCAGCAGTGCAGGAGGGTTTCATTGTCCCCACAACCTCTCCAGCATTTGTTGCTGCTACCTTTTCTGGTGTAAGACATTTTCAGAGGAGTGAAGTGGTATGTCATTTTTGCCTTTATTTGCATTTCTCTGACAACCAATGACTGGGAGCATTTTTTCATATGTTTCTCAGCCTTTCAGATCTCTTCTGTGGTGAATTTTCTGTTCATATCCTCTCCCTATTTTTGGATGGGGTTATTTGTTTTCTTGTTGTTGAGGTTGGTGAGCTTTTTATATATTTTGGTTATTAGCCTCTTGTCTGATGTTTTGCATGTAAAGATCTTCTCCCATTCTGTGAGGGGTCTCTTGGTTTGGGTAGTGGTTTCTCTTGCTGTGCAGAAGCTTTTTAATTTGGTATAGTCCCATAGGTTTATACTTGCCTTAGTCTTCTTTGTAATTGGATTCATTTCATTGAAGATGTCTTTAGAGTTCTGCCAATATTTTCCTCTAAGTATCTGATGGCTTGTGGTCTAACATTCAATCCATTGATCCACTTGGAAGTTACTTTTGTGTTTGATGAAATATAGTGGTTCTATTTGTTCTTCTACATGTTTCAACCCATTTTTTTCCAACAGCATTTGTTGAAGAGACTCTGCTTTCCCCATTTAATAGTGTGGGCCCCTTTGTCAAAGATTAGATGTCCATAGGTGTGGGGGCTCACTTCTGGGCTCTCAATTCTATTCCACTGGTCAGTGTATCTATTCATGTTCCAGTACCAAGCAGTTTTGATGACAACGGCCCTTTAATACAATTTGAGATCTGGGAGTGTGATGCCTCCAGTTCTGTCTTTCTTCTCAAGATTGTTTTGGCAATTCTAGGTCTTTTCTGGTTCCAAATAAACATTTGTAGCATTTGTTCTATTCTCCTAAAAATGTGCTTGGGATCTTGATGGGGATAGCATTAAATTTATATATGGCTCTGGGTAGTATATTCATTTTGATGATGTTAATTCTTCCAACCCATGAACATGGGATATCTTTCCACTTCTTTGTGTCATTTTTCTATTTCCTTGAGTAGTGACTCACAATTTTTAGTATACAAAGTATACTCCTTTGGTTAGGTTTATTCATAGATATTTTATTGTTTTTGTTACTATAGTAAAGGAATTGATTTCTGAATTTCATGTTCTTCCAACTTAGTGTTTGCATAAAGGAATGCCACTGGCTTGTATATGTTAATTTTGTAGCATGACACCTTACTGTATTGCTTGATGATATCCAAAAGCTTCTTGCTAGATTCCTTCGATTTTTCTATGTATCATGTCATCTGCAAATAGGGAGAGTTTGCCTTCTTCTCTTCCAGTCTGTATGCCTTTAATCCCTTGCTCCTGCCTGATTGCTATGGCAAGAACTTCCAACACTATGTTGGATAGTAATGGTGATAGTGGGCAGCCCTGTCTAGTATCTGATCTGAGGGGAAATGCTTCCAGTTTTTCACCATTGAGTATCATGTTGGCTGTAGGTTGGCTGTTTTTGGACTCTGCTATCTTGAGGAATTTTGCATCTATTCCCATTTTTTGTAGCATTTTGATCATAAAGGGATGTTGGATTTTTGTCAAAGGCTTTCTCTGCATCTGTTGATATAACCATGTGATTTTGATCTTGCATTTATTGATGTGGTGGATCACCTTCATTTATTTACATATATTAAACCAACCTTACACCCCTGGGATAAACCCAACTTGGCTATGATGAACATTTTTTTTAATATACTGCTGTATCTGGTTGGCTAGAATTTCGTTCAGTATTTTAGCATCTATGTTCATCAGAAATATCAGTCTGTATTTTTAATTTTGGGTTGTGTCCCTGTCTGCTTTGGTATCAGAGTGATATTGGCTTCATAGAAGCTGGGAGGGAGTATTCCTGTGTCTTCACTCTTTTAGAAGAGTTTTAAAAGTAGAGGGATTAACTCTTCCTTGAAGGTTTTGTAGAATTCATTTATAAAAGCCATCTGGTCCAGGACTTTTATTCTAGGGAAAGTTTTTGATAACCAATTCAATTTCTTTGGCTATTATTGGCCTGTTCATATTTTCAAGTTCCTCTTTATTTAATTTTGGAAGTTTGGGTCTTCTCCATTTTTTGTTTTGTGAATCTGGCTAAAGGCTTGTCGATTTTGTTTACTCTTCGAAAGAACCAACATTCACTTCTGTTGATCTTTTGTATGGTTTTCTTATTTTCAGTGTTATTTATCTCTGCCTTAACTTTAGTTATTTCAGTCCTTCTCATTGCTCTAGGGTTCCTTTATTCTTTTTCTTCTTCTAGGTCTTTAAGGTGTGCAATCAGGTTGTTTATTTGAGCTTTTTCTTGTTTCCTAATGTGTGCTTTATGGCTATGAATTTTTCTCTCAGTACTGCCTTAGCTGTGTCCCAAATATTTTGATAGCTCATGCCTTCATTTTCATTGAAGTCTCAAAACGTTTTGATTTTTTCCTTAATCTACTCTTTGACGAGTAGTTGCTAAGTAGTATACTGTTGAGTTTCCATATTTTGTGGATTTTACTAATTTTTTGTTTCTTGTTAACTGTTAATTTAATTCCACTGTGTCTTAGAAGATGCTTGGGATGATTTCACTGCTCTTGAATTTCCTGACACTGTCTTTGTGCCCTACATATGGTCTGTCCTTGAAAATGACCCATTGTGGACTTGAGTAGAATATGTATTCCAGTTTCTCGGGGTGAATGGCTCTGGTAAAGTCCAATAGTTCTATTTTATCTCCTCATTTAGCTCTCTCCTTTCTTTATTGATTTTCTGCCTGGAAGATCTGTCAAGTTGAGAGAGTGTGGTGTTGAAGTATACTACTATTACTGTGTTGCTGTTAATATATTGCTGTAGTTCTTTCAGCAGATGTTTGATGTATTTAGATGACCTTTCATTGGGTGCATAGATGTTGATAATCGTTAAGTCCTCTTGATTGAGTGATCAATCAATGAGCATTAAGTAATATCCATCCTTATCCTTTTTATTTTATTAATTTTCCGGTCTATTGTGTCAGATATGAGAATAGCTGTTCCTGCCCTTTTTTGTGGGCCATTGGCTTGAATGATAGTTTTCCATCCTTGCACTTTAAGTCTGTGTTTGTCTTGTTGAGGTAGGTGGGATTCCTGTAGCCAGCATATGGGTGGGTTGTGTTTTCTGATCCATCTTCTTAACTCTGTGCCTCTTAATAGGTGAATTCAGGCCACTGACATTTATTGATAGTTGTATGCAATGAATTAACCTCTCTTTTATGCATCTAGAATGGCATTGATTATGTACCACTCTGGGTCAAAATAGGAATATAGTGTGTTTACATAGGTGAGGAACTCTAATGAGAAAGTTTCTAAGACTGTTACGTGTCTTCAAGCTAGGAGTCTTTTTCTTTTTAGCTTATTTGCTGTCACAGAGCTTGACACAAGTGTTGATTCCTTGAACCTCAATATTAGAACACTATGGTAGAACAGATTTGCTTTGATAAATCACTATAGTCCCTGATAGAATATGTTGACCACTACAAATAAAGTTTAAGTGTGTGTTCTGGTCTTGGAGGGAACTGCCATTTTAGCTGAGATATTAGGAGGGAGTCAAAGAGGACAGAACACTGAAGTGGAGCTGTGGAGATAATGCTTATATTATATTTTTATTTATTTATTATTGGATAGAGACAGAGAGAAATTGAGAGAGGAGGAGGAGGTAGAGAAGAAAAGAGACAGAGAGACACCTATAAACCTGCTTCACCACTTGTGAAGCTTCCTCCTACAGGTGGGGACCATGGGCTAGAACCTGGTTCCTTGCAAATTATAAGCCATGCACTTAACCAGGTGTGCCATCGCCTGGCTTCTGTGTTGATAATTTTGATAGTGATGGAGTTGGAAAGTTACTTCTGAAAGGGGAGCAGAATGAGTAAGGAGCAGAGTCAACTTGGGGTTCAGAAGTTTGAGGTTACATGGCATACTTTCAATGAGAAAGTGACAGACAGAAGTCTGGGGAGTCAGTCAAGGCCAGAATGAGGATAGCTGTGAATGATCCATCTCTGTCCAGGAATTGGGTCTCTTTCTATAAACAAGGAAGAGCTGCTCCTCTTCTAAGCAGGCTAAAGAAAATGACCACAGTAACAATGTTGAGAGGGATCTGGACAGGAGAGAGAAGTGAAGGCAGAGGAACTTCTAGGGAGGGAATGAGAGTCCAGCTAGAAGAAGTGACTGTGAGGTGCCCAGGTGGTGGTGCACCTGGTTGAGCACATATGTTGCAATGCATAAGGACCCAGGCTTGAGCCCTTGGTCCCCACCTGCAGGGGGAAAGCTTTGTGAGTGGTGAAACAGGGTTGCAGGTGTCTTTCTGTCTCTTTCCTTTTCTGTGTCTCCCTTCCTCTCAATTTCTGACTTTCTCTATCCAATAAAGACAATAATTAAAAAATAAAATTTTTTTAAAAAAAGAAGTGGCTATGAGAAACAGTGAAGAGGGAAGGAGTCAACAGGCAGAGAGAGAGTTCAGGTCATTTGTAGTGAAAACCTGTGTAAGAGATAGGAAGGAATTTCACTGTTGTCTAGCCTCAGTATTATGGAGCAATTATACACAAGTCCTTGTTGAAGACATATATGGCCTTCTTCTGACAGACAATACACAGGGGATCAGGAGAGAATAAGGCAGCATTGAGCAAAGGTTATAGGAATTTTATTGGAATACGAAATAGTCACCAAGAAAAGAGCTAGATGAGACAGAGGGAGGTATGTCAGCAAGGAGAGAGACAACTGCCTGCTTGTAGGCAGGAGTGCACTGGAGATCTATCTGTCTGTCTGTCTATCTAGATAGATAGATAGATAGATAGACAGACAGACAGACAGACAGACAGACAGATAGATAGATATAGATTTATGGCTTTCAACTGAAAATTGTGTTCTGTGGAAAATAGCCTGAAGAAATGTATTGGTAGCCAACCTGGCTTCAGGGGCAGGTTTTCCTGTTCTTTTGCCTCCTATTCATATGCCAGGTTTCGAAGCCTTATCTTTTGATATTCAGAAGGACTGGAAGCTGGCTGCTAGTTTTTTTTAAAAAATATTTATCTATCTATTTATTTATTGCCTTTTGTTCCCCTTGTTCTTTTATTGTTATAGTTATTATTGTTGTTGTTATTGATGTCGTTGTTGTTGGATAGGACAGAGAGAAATGGAGAGAGGATTGGAAGACAGAGAGGGGGAGAGAAAGACACCTGCAGACCTGCTTCACCGCCTGTGAAGTGACTCTTCTGCAGGTGGGGAGCCGGGGGCTGGAACCAGGATCCTTATGCTGGTCCTTGCACTTTGCGCCACCTGTGCTTAACCCGCTGTGCTACCACCTGACTCCCTGGCTGCTAGTTTTTGCACTTGTAAATGTCTTAAGCCTGGGGTTCTCACTGGCCCAGCTCTGAACTGTCAGCCTGACAAAAGTCTCATAATTTTATGCTACAGCACTTGTGAAGTCAAGGCCCTATTGCCAGCTGCTACAGAAAGCCGCGCTGTCACACCAAGTTTTGCACGAAAAGAAATTCTTATTGCTGTTCAACCCTGCAATTAGAGACCAGAGTTTATTAATTCCAATTAGTCTCCTCTCCTCTACAGTGCCAGCCTTTATGCAGACTGAAATGGGGGAGGACTAACAAACTGGAACTGGATTTGGGGGAATCTGGGAGATGCCTCCCCCAGATGGATCCTCTCTACACGCCCCCCCTCCCCGCCCCCTACACACACCTCCAGGGTCAGGGCTCCTCAAACTGCCTCCTAAAAACAAAGCTCATTTCTGTCCTAACTGCTCTTCCTTAAGTCTAGAGCCCCAGGCCAGTAAGAAGGGTGTGAGGGGTTGGGGCCCTAAGGCTTTTCTTTTGTTTCCAGACTCAGTGCTAGCTTAACCATGTCTGTGCACAGCTTCAGTGAGCAGAGTGCCTAGAGTTAGCATCAGTGTCTGGCCAGCTTCTCCCTGCCCCTCCCTGCCCCAGGCCCTAGCAGACTGCTTTTCTGTATGTTAAATGTAGAACTGGATTGCTTGCCAGTTTGTGTCACGAGAGCCCATGTAAGGATTAATGAGGACTTTGACAGCAAGGCGCTCTATTAATCTAAGCCATCAATAATAAAAATGAAAATGTTTGCCAGGTGCTTTCTGCTCCTTTGTTGAAGGCTGCTGTGTAAATACGCAAGACTGCCTGGAACGGTTGTCATTGTTAATAATAGTGAAGTCATTACTACAAAATGCCGACACAGCAAAGTCATCCTCTGTCAGTTCCAAAGCTGGAAGATGAAGCCAGGCATGCAAGTCCATTTCATTTTGTTTGTTACGAATCTTGCTTATTGAAAACCATCTTCCTGGTTGGCAGAGAAGTCATTTTTAGAGTATTTGAGTTGTATCTCATTATTTCCATGACTATTCTGGTCAGGTTTTCCTTTGCTGGCAGGAATCTCATTATCCTCACTTTTCTCTATGTAAATGCAAGTAAGATGACATGTATTATTTCCTACACCTGTACATGTGTTCTTGCTAATTGAGAGCCCACTTCCATTAATTTAATGGACAGTTGTATGGCATGGTGGTCAAAGCTATAAACTCCAGAGTTAAGAGTGTTTGGGTTTCAACCTAAATTCCATTACTTCCTAGGAGATGCTGGTGAAGTTAGAAAATGTCTTCAAGCCTCAATTTCCTCATCTGTAAGGTACTGCTAATAATTATTCTGACCCCCTAAAGCTAATGTGAGGATACTGAATGTAAAAGTACTTAGCATTAGGTGCTCAGTAAATGGTCAGTTTATTTTTATCTCTTTCTTTTGGTCATATGTGTCATTATTATCAACAGTATGTATTCTTTTCTAACCAAAATCCTGTTTCACATTCTGTTAACAGATTGTTTGGCTACCAATGTTAATTGAAAATTATTCATTTATTAATTAGTGATTTAATATTGATTTTAAAAATTATGAGGTAGTAGGGGTATAATTGTACACTGTTCCTACCACCAGAGTTGCGTGTCCCCATCCCCTCCATTAGGAACTGCAGTAGTTCTCCCAAGGTCACAGGTATGAGTTGACTATTTTTTCTATTATCTATCATCTATCTATCTATCTATCTATCTATCTATCTATCTATCTATCTATGTATATATATTTGCTCACTTTTTTCCTGTGGTCCTGGCTTATCCTTTCTAAGTCACCTTACTACTTCAGAATGTCTTTCCTTTTTTTCCCCTTTTTTTCTCTGGGTCTTGATGGAATTGAAGTTCAGAACCCTCAGGTCATCTTCCCCTGACATTTCTCCCCCTTATTCATTTTTTTTTTATTTAAGAAAGGATTAATTAACAAAACCATAAGGTAGGAGGGGTATAACTCCACACAATTCCCACCACCCAATCTCCATAACCCACCCCCTCCCCTGATAGCTTTCCCATTCTCTATCCCTCTGGGAGCATGGACCCAGGGTCATTGAGGGTTGCAGAAGGTAGAAGGTCTGGCTACTGTAATTGCTTCCCCGCTGAATATGGGCGTTGACTGGTCAGTCCATACTCCCAGTCTGCCTCTCTCTTTCCCTAGTAAGGTGTGTCTCTGGGGAAGCTGAGCTCCAGGACATATTGGTGGGATCTTCAATCCAGGGAAGCCTGGCAGGCATCCTGGTGGCATCTGGAACCTGGTGATTGAAAAGAGAGTTAACAAAGGAGGCCAAACAAATTGTTGAGCAATCATGGGCCCAAAGCTTGGAATAGTGGAGAGGAAGTATTAGGGAGGTACTCACTGCAAACTCTAGTGTACTTCTGCTTTCAGATATATATTTTGCAGTAGTTTATGGATACGTGTGAACATAAGCTCTCTCTCACAGAAACTGGTGTATATCTAGGTTATGGGACTTTGTTAGAAAGTGAACCACCTGAGATGAAATTATAGGGTACTATAAAAGGAAAGGTCTCACCCGAGTAATGAAGCTGAAGGGTTGTCATTCCACACGTGAAGTCTCTGGACACAGTCTGAGGTGAAGCATGTTGAGGTTTAGCTCTGGCTAGTGATAGTGTTGAGGTCTGAATCTGTGTGTGACCTTTGGTGCCTCAGACAAGAAAGTCTTTTTGCATAACCATTATGCTATCTCTCCAGCCCCGCTGTTAATTTCTGACCAACAGCCAGTCATTAGCCTTCATTTTACCTACATCAATATTCTGAAGAATTACCCAAATCTTACACTTTTCCCCATAGTTCTTATATATATTTTTCCATTGTTCATATATATATATATATCTTTTGAACTCTCTCTTCTCCAGCAAATTAAGTATTTAATTTTACTGTTCTTACAGAATCACTTGTTCTAACCACTAGTTCTAAGAATCACTTCTTACCATCTGAGTGGTATTTTCTTTGGTACACTACTCTCCTACCACACAGTCTTTCTATAAGGAACATTAGCTTGCACTTTGCTCCATCTGTTCTCAAGATCTAAAATAGCATGCTTCTGTTCTTAATATTAATCATCTCTCTCTGGACTTCCAAATGCACCTTCTCACATTAGCTCAGGCCATTATGATCTGTTTATAACCAATACCAAGCTGCCAGTACAGAGTGAGCCTCAGTGGGTGATTGGGACTATAACCAAGTCTGTGCTCTGCTGACCAAATCAAGGCATAAATCCTCCATAAATCACTGGGCTGTTGTGTTTCTGCTCAGCATCTACTCAGCTGTACTCCATTACTTTTAATAAGTGATGTTTAAAATTTCCTGAGAGTTTGGCCAAGTGACATTGACAAGTTCACTTCTCTTGGTAGCCATTATATTTCTCTTCATGTTCTTGAACATTTATGAAAAAGGAACAAGACAAAAGCAGTGGTCTTGCTTTCTATGAAAAGTTGGTCATATTTGTTAATAATGATTCTTTTCAAACTATAGAGCACAGAGTGAAAATGATGATTGAAAGTAGCTGCTATTTGAGAAGGCAAAAATGATAAGAGTAGTGAGGCCAATCAGCATACATTAACATGTAATCAGTTCTTTCTTTCATGATTCTAATGTTGATTATCCATCTTAATAATTCTGGTTTAGAAGAACCTAACAAGAAGGAGCTTGTTTAAAAAAAATAGTGGGGGCCGAGTGATGGCGCACCTAGTTGAGCGACATGTTACAGTGCGAAAGGACCTGGGTTCAAGTTCCTGCCATCCACGAGTCCCTTTTCCCCCTGCAGGGGGAAAGCTTTGCGAGTGGTGAAGCAGGGCTGCAGGTGTCTCTCTGTCTATCTCCTCCTTTCCTCTCGATTTCTGGCTGTTTCTATCCAATAAATAAAGATAATAAAAAAAAATTTAAAAATTATAAAAAATAGTGATTTAATAGTGATTTACAAGATTATAAAATAATAGGAGTATAAATCCACATTGCTCCCACCAAAGTTCTGTGGCTCTTCCCCCCCTCCAAAGGTTATTACCATAGTTCTCCCAAGGTCATAGAGATTGGTCATATATATATTTTTTCTTTTTTCAAGTTCATGTGTTACAGTTCTCTATATTCCACCTGTGAGTGAAATCATCCTGTAGTTGTCTTTCACAGCTTCATTAATCATAATCACTGTAGTCCCATTGATTTAGTCCCAAAGGATGCATCATTGTCTTTTTAACTGCTATTAAGTATATGTCCTGTGAGTTTTGTTTTTATAAGACTCAAATTAGTGATTTTTATTTTGTTCTTAAAGGCTTCTCCCCTACTCTTCAACTCTATGTATTCATCGTAGGATTACCCCCCTCCCTCATATTTTAAACTTTCATTAAGGAAATGAAAAGGCAGCACCAGACACATGGGCCATTTAGGCAAAGATGACTGACCCCATGTGGAAGCTAATGCCCAGTTTTATTTACTTCTAAGGCCCTGCCTTCACTTCTTTTTAAAAATTTCTTTATTGGGGATTAATATTTTACATTCAACAGTTAATACAATAGTTTGCACATGCATAACATTTCCCAGTTTTCCATACAATAATACAACTCCTGCTAGGTCCTCTGTCATTATGTTCAGGACCTGAACCCCTCCCACCCCCAACCCAGAGTCTTTTACTTTGGTGCAATACAGTCCAGGTTCTGCTTAGTATTTTCTCTTCTGATCTGTTTTTCAGCTTCTGCCTCTGAGTGAGATAATCCCATATTCATCTTCACTTTCTTCCTAAGCCACACCTACACCTAATACAACTTCCAGGTATCCTTCCTTTTTCCTCTTCCCTCTTCAGACTTCCTCAGGTGTTCTTCAGGTTCTCCTCTTAGGAGAGAGAGTGTTTTCTTTGAAAATTGTGGCTCTCAGTCTGACTTTAGGTCACTAAGGTTTAAATTTAACATCTTGGGTTTAATTAACTTTCATCATGGAGTACAATTACACTAGGTACCTGCTAGCTATGTGATCTTGGCGAAGATACCAAATGTCTATTACCTCAACTTGTCCTTTTGTGAAATAAAAACAGGATCATCTCTCTCACAAATAGTTGTGCAAATTCCAGTCAGTTTTCACAAGGGAAAAATAATGTAAGAGATGGTGGCCACAGATGTATCTTAGTAGGCTGAGCATAGTACTTGCATAGTTGAAGCTCTGGGTTCATAATCTCTGGCACTACATATGCCAAAGTGGTGCTCTGACCTTCCCATCTATCTCTTTATATCTCTCTCATAAGATTTATAAAACATTTCTTAAAAGAGATATAAAGTTATTAGAACAATACCTGGAACAGAGAAAACATTTAACACCCATTTAAAGATATTATTATCCACCTGAAATAGCTTAGTTATTAAGAACTTGGTGCTGGAATCAGACTGTAGTACTTGAGACCTGACTGTTACTGTTTTCCTGGACAGTTTTTAAAAAAATTTTATTTAAACACTGACAAGACCATAGAATAAGAGGGGTACAATTCCACACAATCCCACCATGAACACATCCACTTCATAGGGTTGGTGTGAGGAATAAATGGAAATAACATAGTTTCATTGACTGCTGTTATTTATTTATTTTTAAAAGAGTTCCTGTTTAAAAAATATTATATTTATTTATTTTTCCTTTTGTTGCCTTTGGTTTTTTTTATTGTTGTTGTAGTTATTATTGTTGTTGATGATGTCATCGTTGTTAGATAGGACAGAGAGAAATGGAGAGAGGAGGGGAAGACAGAGAGGGAGAAAGAAAGGCAAACACCTGTGGACCTGTTTCACCGCCTGTGAAGCGACTCCCCTGCAGATGGGGAGCCGGGGACTCAAACCAGGATTCTTGAGCCAGTCCTTGCGCTTTGCGTCATATGCACTTAACCTGCTACACTATCACCTGACTCCCAACTGCTGTTATTTTTATAATCATTTTGATACACACACTACAAAGTAATTCTTTGATTTTTATTTTTTATTGTGACCAGAGTTATCACTGGGGCTCAGTGCTTGCATGATGGATCCAATGCTGGGGTGGAGAAAGAGTTTCTTTTCTTTCTTTTCTTTATTTTATGAGACAGAGAGAAATTGAGAGGGGAAGGAGGGAAAGAGAGAGACAGAGACACCTGCAGTAAGTACTTGCTTCACCGCTTGTGAAGCTTTCTTCTTACAGGTAGGGCCTGGGGCCTCAAACCTGGGTCCTAGCCCATGGTAATGTGTGCTCCTGTGCTTAATGAGTAGAGAGTAATTCTAAATAGTAAATACTTTTTGGAAAGTTACTCTGCGTCAGGAAATATTCCATGCTCAGTATGTATTATTTACCTTTCCTACTACAGTCAGATAGGGACCATTATTATGTCCATATTGCAGGTGAGCAGATTGAGGGATGGCTAGCTTAA
Source organism: Erinaceus europaeus (assembly GCF_950295315.1). NCBI lineage: Eukaryota > Metazoa > Chordata > Mammalia > Eulipotyphla > Erinaceidae > Erinaceus > Erinaceus europaeus. The sequence goes on along the minus strand of NC_080164.1, from coordinate 116,150,325 downwards.
GAACATATTCAGGGTCACATGGTCAGTGAGTAACACAGCAGAATCTGCACTTGTGCATTGCACCTTAATTCCTCTTATAAAAAGAGGGGGAAACATAAAAAAAAACAATGTCTGGGGAATGAAATCCAACTGGCTGATAATTGAGGTGCTCACTATGCAAGGCCTTCTATCAAATATAAAAGCTACTGATGCAGTCATCTAAGTGTTTCATGGTTAAAGTGACAGTGAATAAGTCCCACTGAAGTGGGTTCCTAATGTGAAAGGGAAACCTGAGGTCTCTGCTGTTGTGGATGGAGGTGAGGTCTCTAGTAACTTAGCCCAAGGTAAGATCTTTTTGTCTTGAGGGTTGAAATGAGAGGCAGGGTTTGCATAAACAAACAAACAAACCACCTGAACGAACCTTTCCACAGAAACCAAGAGAGAGAGAATAAATGATAGATGTTGTAAAAACAAAAGACAAAACAAACAAAAAAGGTATTTACTTGGTTTTTGCCTCTTTTTTTTCCTGTTCTTCTCTGTCTATGGCTTTATAAGCAGTTACACAGTGTTGTGATTTGTCCTGTTTGCTCTCAATCACAAATGCCATCTCCTAGTGCTGTGCAGTCTACCTGCCTCTGGTGACAGTGGAGAGGACCCTCCCCTGCACTGCAGGCACACTGTCCCTCCTCCATGCAACAGAGCAGGGTCTCTCTGAACAGTGAGGTGCCAAAGGGCTTTCAGATGAAGCCATAATGGTGAGACCCACATTATTTTGTTTATTCATTTATTTATTTAGCCTCCAGTGACTGGGGTTTTCTGTGCTGGCACTATGAATCCACCGCTCCTGGTGGCCATTTTCCCCCTTATTTTCCGCCTACCATTTTATTCAATAGAATAGAGAAATTGAAAGAGGAGATAGAGAAGGAGATAGACACCTGCAGACCTGCTTCACTGGTTGTGAAGTGTCCCCCCTGCAGGTGGGGAGAGGGTGCTTGAATCCAAATCCTTGCATGGATCCTTGTGCATAGTACTATGTGTGTTTAATTGGGCATGCCACTGCCTGGACTTGAGGCCCATATTCTTGGTTTGATACTAGGCAATAATTAATGCTTTAAAAATTTGATTTCTTTAAAATAGGCATGCAGTATGTAAACCCCCCCCCCTTTAAAAAAAGCAGGAGAGCTAAATGGGAAACATTTAATTTTTTTCCAAACAATTTTATTGGGGGAATAATGGTTTACAGGACAGTTGTTGATACATGAATATAGTTTCTTATCTTACCTGGACAGGTGTCCACACACCACTCCCACCACCAACCAGAGTTTCTCTTCTCCATTGTGTCTGGGGTGCCCAATGCCTTCTTCCTTGCCATCTTCCATAACCCAGAGTTTTTTGCTTTTGCTGCAATACACTCACCCAGTACAAGTTTGGCCTTGTAGTGAAACATTTTAATATAGTGTTTGGTTAGACTAAGGAGTGTTGTTAAAATTCGGAGGCTCCAGCCGGCGGGGCTAGCTTCACGGGCGGGTAACAGAGACGACCAGAGACGTACGGCTGGGCAGGGAAGCTGTATTTCTTTATTCAGGAACAACGATTCATAAACTAAACCAAACTAATCACCAAACAGAACTCTGCTGTCTCTTTGCGGCGGCGCAAGCACTCTCTGCTCTCTGGAACTCAGGAACCCTCTCGGGGATCCTAGGGGCGGGGCCAAGCAGGCCCGCGAAACTAACAGGACTGATCCAATTCTCTTGGCGGGGGAGAACTAGAACCCAATGTAAAGCATACAACAATTCCCCCTTTTCTTTTTAACTAAATGACTATAGTATCAAGGGTGTGGGGTGAATAGAAACCTATATCGTACAGGCATTTTTTAAAAAAAGAAACTGACACAAACATGGAGAAACATGTAAGCAAGTAACAAGAACCAGTGTGCTGCCAAGGGAAGGCCTGAGGGGGCCATATTTGCCTGTGTGGACTAAACTTTATCAGCTTAAAAAAACATTTCTTGCCTCTGGGGGGTGTACTTTCTTGCCTCTGGGGGGCGGGGAACGGCCTAGAGTCCCAAAGGCAGCTGGCTGCAATTTACTTACTATGAAACAAAACTTGTTATTAGCATATTTCTAATAGAGAAGGAATTTGAGACTTTTACATAGCAACAACGTCTTTTTAACCTTTTGTTACACCCATTCAAGATGGAGTCAGGAAAGGAAACCTCAGGCATGAGAATAATTAGCATAGCCATTGTGCAATCTACCATTTCTAATAGAGAAGGTAATGGAGAGTTTTACATATCAACAAGTCTATTTAACCTTTTGTTTAGACCAACTTAGTTAAAATATATTGATTGTTAACTAATTTTTACCTCAGACTTTAAATGTAAGTTAATTTTATCTTTATGAGAATTACGTTGAAAACCTTTTTCATTTAACTTTGACTAGTAAGAATTTAGCCTTAAAGTTACTGTTTACCAAACTTTAAACATACACATAAACATGGTCATTAGTACACAAGGAGAGAAACCTTTGTTACGAAGACATGTCATTTTAAACACGAATTTAAATCTGTACTTAGTTGTTGGGGGGGTTCACCATCTGGAGGTGGCTTCCCGCGCAGCTTCACTTCTAGGAATTGCAGGTTGCGATCTCTGCACAAATCTCTGCGTACTCCAGCTTGTCTGCCTTCAGACTGGACCGGCGGCTGGAGATCTCGTGTGCCTAGTTTCGGCAGGGAGCCCGGGGGTCCAGGAGGTCCGGGATCATTCCAGAATTCATAGCAAGAGGGCGGGCAGGCCAGGCTTGTAGAAGGTGTGGGCCTAGGTGCCCAGGGGTGGCGGCCATGATAGGCCGCCGCGGCCCTGCCCCATGGCCCTGCCATGTCTGCTGCCCTGCTCGCAGTGGCTGAGCAGCATGGATGGATTACGCATCCAGTGCCCTGCGCCACGCGGTGGAGAGCCGGCTCCTGTGGGCTGGCCTGCGTGCTGGCATCGGGCTCCTGTGTGGTGGCATCGGGCTCCTGCGTGGTGGCATCGGGCTCCTGCGTGTTGGCATCAGGCTCCTGTGTGGTGGCATCGGGCTCCTGCATGCTGGCATTGGGCTCCTGCATGGTGGTGTCAGCCTCCTGCAGGCTGAGGGGCTGTGGGGCTGTGGGCGCGGTGCGCAGGGTTGTCTGGGCGCAGCCGGCTGGCTGGTTGTTTAACCAGGTGGAAACAGCAGCTCCGCGCCTCGCCTCCCGCCCACTGGCTATTCCAGCTGGCTGTTCTGAGTTCGCCCGAGCGAGTGGAAACCACAGAGTGGTCCAGAGATAAATGTTCCAGAAACAGCAAAACAGCCTCGTGAAGAAAGAGCAGAGGCCTTTGGAGATCTCTTCACAAGCAGAAGAGAAGGCCATAGTACATAGGTAGCCAAATTGCCTTTACTTATCTGAGAGATACGCAGGTCAGGTCCACGTGGGCGCCATTTGTTGTTAAAATTCGGTGGCTCTAGCTGGCCGGGCTAGCTTCACGGGCGGGTAACAGAGACGCGGAGACAACGGCTGGGCAGGGAAGCTGTATTTCTTTATTCAGGAACAATGATTCATAAACTAAACCAAGCTAATCACCAAACAGAACTCTGCTGTCTCTTTGCAGCAGTGCAAGCACTCTCTCTTACTCTCCAACTCTGGAACTCTCGAACTCAGGTGGGGTTCCTAGGGGCGGGGCCAAGCAGGCCCACGAAACTAACAGGACTGATCCAATTCTCTTGGTGGGGGAGAACTAGAACCCAATGTAAAGCATACAACAAAAGAGAGAAATTTTACTACTGTTTTGTTACTAGATCTCTAAAAAATGTTGAAAAGATTAGTTGGCATTGCTCATTATCAAGCAGTTTTACCACTGAAATAACAAAAGAAACCCCATTCTTATTGTGGATATGCTGTGGGTAATTTTTCATAAAATATATTCAATTAATTTTACCTGTGTTCTCATTAATATGTATACTCCCGGGTGATTCCTACTAGAATTGTCAAGAGCAAGATTTGGGAAAAGTGGAGGGCTGGGAATGTGAGAGAAAACAGGTCTGAAAAACAGCCCTCTACTGTCTACTTATTTAAGGACATGAAATACGTGAATGTTCTAGCCAGAGTCTCAATTTTTCTTCAGCTACAAGATTTTTTTAAAGCAATTTTTATAGGATTTATGAGAGGAATTCTGAGTAGTATGGACTTAGTCAAAAGAGGCAAGGAGATGAGATATTTTGCTGTATGTGTGAAAGAAAATATGGTTTGGATTGGAGAAAAAAAAAAACGAGAATTTGAGAATTTGGACTGTTGGGAAAAGATAGAGACTACAAAAGCACATATGACAAAGATAAGCAGCCAGTCTGTAGGTGTTGGGATATTCCATCCAATTGATGGCGTCTTGAATGTCAGGTAGAACATTCTAAATGATGTTCCACCAGCATTAATTCACCCCCAGCACCAGTGCTTGGATACCAACTGCTGATTCCATGGTGACACAGAAAATTAAAGAGCAGCAGTGTGTGTGTGTGTGTGTGTGTGTGTGTGTGTGTGTGTGTGGTGTATTGTGACAGTGGCAGGTTAGCTGGTGCTCTACTCTGGCCCTTGATCGAGGCACTTTTTCGGTGACTACCTGCATTAGTTCCTTTTTTTCTGATGGCAAGTTTGCTCTGAATTATCTGATTATGGTGCCATGTCCATAAGTTTCCAACTCTGATTTTTCATAGTTGAGATGTCTACCATCATGAAGACACAAAATCCTCATCCTTTTCCATGTCAGTTTTCTATTTCTCTCTGATACAGGGTATTTTCTTTCTTTATGACTCACAAAACACAAAGGTGAATATTACATGCTTTTTATTAAACATTGACTCATATGTATGGATACAGACTTTGAGTTGCTTCTGAGGAGTTCTCTAAAGTCATTCAGATTTGGCTGACTATTCTTGCCTGACCAAACTGATCAATCACTGGTGCTGAAAACTGATTCTAAATTGAATCTTTGCAAGACTTCTAACTACATTAAACTTAGTGTGTGGAGGTAAGCTTGAACTATATCCCTGGCCTAATCTGAATTTACCATCAGCCATCATATTGATTTCAAGGACCGATTTGATATTGCTTATTTATTCAATGAGTATTTATTTCCCTAAAATGTTTAGGTCTTATTCTAGCTATGTAGATATGCAGATTAAAAATTCATCTTTGATTCATCCTTGGTCTGGCAAAATAGCTCACTTGGTTAGTGTGCTGTGCTATGTACAAGATTTTGGTTTGAGCCTAGCCCCTACTAAACTGAAGAAAGCCTCAGTGCTGCATTCTGTTTTACTCTTTCTCTTCCTGTCTGTCACTATCTGAAAAAAAAATGGGGGGAGGGAATCATCCTTGACCTCATCCTCCTCCTGGCTAAAGGAGAGAGATAAACAAACATCCATATATGTAAACAAACAAACAAACAAAATCCCAGACAGATGGATAAATAAAATCTGTTATTTTTAATGGTACATTATTTTTAATGGTTTGGAGAATATCAAAGCAGGGAAAGGGATAAGGAGGTGTGGGAGAAGTTGAGAACAGGTGACAAGCTCCCTGGAGTGTTACTGAGTTATTTGGTAGATATGCAGTATACATTATTTAGTAGGCATGTGGTCCTTGTGTCTTTGTGGTTCCATGTTTGTCCCTTCAAAAACTACATATTTATTAGAAGTGGAAGCATTTCCTGGGTAATTGCTCTCTATATTATCTTTCTGTATAAGACTCTATTCAAACTTTTGTGTATAGCCCTAATTACTAGATAAACCTCCAAATAAGTTCTCAAGAACCATCCATGGGATAAAGTAGGACTGTCATGCTCTAGTTAAAATATTTGGTTCTATTTAAGGTCAGTTATTACACATCTAAGACCAACTTGTAGAGTCAATCACTGTGGCTTAGCTTTACCTAAATACACATACTACTATTTAATTAAATTAGTGATTTTATCTATTTATTAATGAGAGATGGAGAACTAGAGTATCACTTGTATATGTGGTGCCATGAATTGAACTCAAGACCTCATGCTTTTGGGTGCAATACTCCAGCCACTGCAACATCTCCTGGTCTATGACATACTACCACTTTAAAAAAGAATCTAAAAATTTATATCTCTCCCATGAAATCGATTCACTCTACTAAGAAATTATCTGACATTAATTTTTAGAAGTAATTACATGTTTAAGTTGTTTTCTAAAGGTTATTGTGTGTTATTTCTTTGTTGGTCCATTTATTATTTGATCTTACTCTGATAGCAATATTTGTTTTTCTTTTTATATTAGTAAATCTTTTGATTCTAGTAGGATTTTTTTTTTTTGACTGACTTCTAATCGTAAGGGCATCACTAACATTAACTGAGTACCACAGTGATCATTCAATATTTATCCTTCTACTTCTGAATTATCTCGCTTAACATGATATCTTCATGGTTAATCTAAGATGAGGCAAAGGAGACAACTTCATAATTTTTGACAGCTGAGTAGTATTTCAATATATATATATATATATAAAGTTTTTTAGCCACTTACCTGTTGTTGGATATCTGGGTTGCTTCCAGGTCCTGGCAACTACAAATTGTGCTTCTATGAACACAGTAAACACAGATCTCTTTTGATAGATGTTTTTGTTTCCTTTGTGTATCTCAGTGGGGAAGAGTTTTAAGCCAAGGATTAGAGGCATGCTAAGATTTGGGTTAGAAGAAGGCTCCCTTTGCTTTATGAAAATCATTTAGGTATGTGTCAGGCAGTGTGTGTGAGTTGGTGGATGGGGGGATGACAAGGAGGCTATTGAAGAGCTTCTGCAGTTAGAAACAAAATCTATGTACTGCAGGGCAGTTAGGAGGAAGGCAGAGGCTGCAGGGCTTGTTTATGTTTGGAAGGTGAAGGGAATTACAGCCAGGCATGATTTTTGGCTTCTCATTTGGATGAACTTGTGGGTGGTTGCAATTTTAGGAAAAGGGAACACTGGCGGAAGAACAGACTTGGAAGGAAGGTAACTTCAACTGTGGACATGCTGGTTTTGGAATGTTCAGTAGGAAGTTGTATATGTATGTTTCAAATTTAAGAAATAGTTGTAGGCTGGAGATTAAGTTTAGGTCTGACTAAAAAAGCAGAAGGACATTGAGACTTGGGGGAAGAATTTAGGAATGATCTTGAAGAACACCATCAAAGGAATAATCAGAGAAGCAGGAGGTAGATAACGTTAAGAATAGAGGTGAGGCTTGCCTTGGGGTGGTTGCCTTAAAAATCATTTTTCTTAGTAATGTCAATCAGGTTGAAATTTTTACCCTGGGCTTTTGTCTAGATCACTTGGACCACTCTCCCTGCTATAACTTCTAGATTACCAAGGAGCTCTTCTGAAAGATTTTATGGGAAGTTCTAGGATAAACCAGCCCATTTTTCTGTGGAAAAGTAGAGGGTGGGAAAATGTCACAAATATCCCTCTGCTTCTGTGCTGTGTCTAATAACCACAACCTGTACCCAACTCTGTGGACATGGGGCTGGAATGTCTTCACTAAAACACTAAGATTTAATGTAATTTGATGGGAGGAGGTCCTACTTTTCTTCACCACAAAGATCTGAGACTATTGATATATTTTCTCAAAAAAAGCTAATAACTAAGATGTGTTTGCTTCAGAAGGTATTTTCATCCATGTATTTTTTAAAGTATTTATTTATTCCCTTTTGTTGCCCTTGTTTTATTGTTGTGGTTTTTCGTTTTTGATGTCGTCGTTGTTGGATAGAACAGAGAGAAAGGAAAGACAGGGGGAGAAAAAGATAGATACCTGCATACCTGCTTCACTGCTTGTGAGGCAACCTCCTGTAGGTGGGGAGCTGGGGACTCGAACCAGGATCCTTACGCTGGTCCTTACACTTTGTGCCATGTGCGCTTAACCCACTGTGCTACCACCCAACTCCCCATGTATTTTTTTGACAAGTTTCTGAGACAGAATAATTTTAAAAATCTTTCTGATAAAGGAGAGTAAGTTATAAGATGGCACATTTAGATGCAAGCGGCACTGCATGTGGATGCCATGCTGTTGCTATTGGTGTTAAGCATCCACAGTTGAGGGAAAATGTATGGCTGCCACTTAGTCTTTGAAGAGATGAAGCAAGAGGAATGACAAAATGGTACCACTCACAGCTAGATAAATTTACTTAAAAATCTTGCAAAGGCATAAACAAAATCAGTTAAAGAATCACTGTGGTACAGTATTTTTTTCTTTTACCAACCAGGCCTTGTAGGTGATAATACTGAATCATTTGTCACATTATGCATGGTATTCATTTCATAAGGTTAATGTCTTAAGTTGATTTTTTTTAGAACTTGAAATATTCAGTGTATTGTCCCCTGGAAAGAGTCTAAGTTAATAAGAGTATAGTTTCACAATGCTCCCATCATCAAAGGAATTTCTTTACCCCCACCCTCATTTGGTGAGCCTGGATGTCCCTCTCCCCCCAGAGTCATTTACTTTGGTGAAATACACCAAACCCAGTTTAAGTTCTGTGTTGTGTTCCCCCTTAATCTTCCTATTTCTCAGCTTCCATCTGTGAGTGAGATGAGTTTGTTGTTTTTAATAAAAAGAGCATGAACTTTTGCCTGTTAGCATAATGCAATGACTATTGGCTTGATAAATTCACTGTGCTGTCAGGGGCTAATAAACAGAGACAAGTCTTTTTTCCCAGTCCAGGTATGATTTGATGAGACTACTCTGGAGTTTCAGGTTAATGTAGAGGTGCAGAGGGCAGTCTTAAACATGGTTATTCAGAGGAACTTCTTGTGTCCAAAGAAAACCACTGAATCTACCCTATGTCCTGTTTCTTGCTTGTATATCAACAAATAAGGGGCTAGATGGCTGATTTGTAGGGAATTATCTCCTTCTTGTGAGAGAAATAGCATAATGGTTGTGCAAAAAGACCTCATGCTTAAGGCCCTAAAATCACAAGTTCAGTCCCCATACCAGTATAAGACAGAATTGAGCAGTTCTCTGGCAATAAATAAGTAAATAAATAAATAAATAAATAAGAAATTATTTTCTTCTTTTGGAAAGGCAATGTTTTTTACAGCTTGTGCTTTAGTGAGAACTTGAGAAAGTTTGTAGGAGATCTTTGATTTCAAGAACTTTCCTGGTGGTTTAAGTCAACATTAAGAAAAGAATATCTTCCCTCCCCTCCCTCCCCTCCCCTCTCCTTCCCTCTCCTACCCTTTTCTAAATCACTTTATAGGGGAAATAACAATTTACAAGACTCTTGTTACTCTTGTTGTCACATGTGTACGTATCTCCCCATAATAGGTGTCCACATATCCTGTATAAAGAAAGGCATTGCTTTTAATTCCCTTTCGAATTCCTTTCTTAGCTTCTAGATTAATGGTTATCTCAGGTGTTTAAAACACATCGAATGACCTACAGTCTGTCTCTTGAGATTATAGATTTATTATAGCTGTTCACAACACAGATAACTGCTTATCAATACTATGCTTTCTCCTTGATATTTTCCCCAAATCATTATTCATTCAGCAAATATTTATTGTGGATCTATTATATCTAGGTTTTTCCAGTTATTCCAGGAGGATCATGGATAGATATCCCTGCATAACATCATCCATTGGTACCAGAAAGAATATAGACAAGTATATATGACATTTTAATGAATTAAAGATTTTAACAATAAATTGAAAATATGGACTCATCATTATTACCATGTGAAGTTAACATATAGGAAGAATGCAAACTCCTCACCAGTGGTTCCTAAAGCTTCTCTTGGCCAGATCCAGATCTTTCATCAGGTGTGTTAGAAATAAAAAGGGGGTGCTGAATGACAAAGATGAAACTGATCTTGAATGATCTCCCTGCTGCTTTCATTGGATTGCAATTTCTGTTGGATTAAGGAATTACTAAAGCTTGTAAATTCTCAAGAATGTCTACATGATGGGGGTTGGGCAGTAGCACACCAGTTTAAGCACAAGTTACCATTTCTCTTGGTCCTATTGAATAAAGTAAGACCAAAAAGGGGGGGAGGGCAGGTAGAGAGATGGCCAAGAATGGTGGATTTGTGGTTTTGTGGTGCAGGCACCAAACTAAGAGTAAGACGCTAATTATTTTAAAAAAAATCCATAACTCATTATATTATACTATCATGTGACTTCTTTTTTTTATTTTTTATTTTTATTTTTTTATTTTTATTTTTTCCTCCTCCAGGGTTATTGCTGGGCTCAGTGCCTGCACCATGAATCCACCGCTCCTGGAGGCCATCTTTTTCCCCCTTTTGTTGCCCTTGTTGTAGCTTCGTTGTGGTTATTATTATTGTCCTTGTTGACGCAATTCGTTGTTAGATAGGACAGAGAGAAATGGAGAGAGGAGGGGAAGACAGAGAAGGGGAGAGAAAGATAGACACCTGCAGACCTGCTTCACCGCCTGTGAAGTGACTCCCCTGCAGGTGGGGAGCCGGGGGCTCGAACCGGGATCCTTACACCGGTCCCTGCGCTTTGCGCCACATGTGCTTAACCCACTGCGCCACCGCCCGACTCCCCATGTGACTTCTTATACAGGTAGATACTCACTTTGAGGGATAAGGACATATGTAGATGCGGGTCACTCTGGGTCCACAGCTGCAGGCAGTGGAGAGTGAAGTGGCCCCCTGGGAGATCTAGGGTGGCTCTGTGTGACAAGAGCGTAGTACGCAAAGAGGAAGAAGCCACTCCAGACTTATCCAACTCTGGGAGAAGCCTCAGAGGGTCAACTTGTTTATTAGGGGGGTTCAAGCCAGCAGATATACCCATAGCTCAGAAAGAAGGTTGAGGTAATCGTTAACCCAAACACAATGCAACACAATGCATAGTAAGTTACATCTTGACATACAAGCTATTTGATCACAACTGTAAAGTTACCGTACATGGCTTGGTCATGAGCTCAACAATGCAGTTTTCTCTGGGGGTAAATTACAGGCACTTCAGGGCAGAGGGGGAGGGAGCAATTGAGTAAGATCAGGACATTTGCAGCGGTCAGCCATACACAATACACAGTAATTCATGGCCTTTGTTTTAAGGGGACAGAGTGGCATATACAGAAGGGTAGCCCCCATCCAGAGAAGCCATCTGTCATTAGTTCATGAGGTCAGTGGGGACTTGCCATTGCCTCTACCTCGGAAGGAGAAGAACTTGGGGTCTACCTGCTCAGACGCTCATGTAAACAATGGCCTGGACTTCCTGGACTGTGGGCCCATTTCCCACATGTAGACATGAACCCACATCCAGAAATCCATACACAAGTATGTTTCTGTGTCTCCTGTCTTGTGACCTATCATAACAGAACTCTCCTGAATTAGGATTATCAAACTCTAGTAGAATGTCTAGAAAATTGATGCTTCTTAGAGGCTTTTTCCAAGTAGGATTTAATCATTTTGCTTATTTCATTTTTAAGACTATGTGTAACATTGTGTCAAGCTGTATTCAGAAATAAAGCAAAATATTATTCTTAAGATATGATGTTGCTTCTCCACTGAGCATAGTCATTGGCTATATTTCCCTAGTGGGGCAGGGCTCTGGGGAGGTGGGGTTCTAGGACACACATCCAGGGAAGTCAGGATGACATCATGGTAGCATCTGCAACTTGGTGGCTGAAAATCAGTAAGATATAAAGCAGGACAAATTGTTTAATAAACAGGAACCTAGAGGTAAGAATAGAGCAGGTGAAACTAAGGGTCTTTGTATGGGAAGAAGCTAGGAAGTCTATTTTAGATTTCCTAGGGGTACACGACTTTAGTAGTTTTTGCCTGAGCCGGGCAGCTAGCATGCAGGTGGGCTAAAGGTATTGTTTGGAAAGACAGTGTCAGAAAATGGTTAAGAATAAGACTAGAAAGCTGGGTCAGAGCAGCATATAGCTCCCAAATATGAGGAAAGCATATCAACACCTTTAACTGTAAACCCCGTCAATCTGATCTAGGACTCATATGTATTCATATTTAGCACAGGAGCCTGTGTAACCTCTGCATCTCTTGTCAGTGTGAGCTCGCAGTCCATGGTCACAGCTAGGAACATTCTAGGCTGCGCTCATTTCAGGACCAGTCTTCCTTGAGTGGCAGAGTAGGTTTTTTTTTTTTTTTAATCTTTTTATTGAGATAGTTAATTCTTTACAGAGCAGTCATTGATATAAACATACAATTTCATTATGCAATAGCCCCCCCCCCCCAAGTTTTCTTCCTATACTCTCTCTCCCTCCCTCCTCAGAGTCCTTTACTTTGGTACAGTGTATCATGTCCAGTCCATGTTTCACTTTGTGCTGGAGTCTGCTTGATCACACTGCCTGGTGTACAGCCAGCCCTTCCCTCTCTGTCATATCACTGTGGTTACTTCCCATTGGTCTCTGCCTCCACTCTACTCCCTCCCTGCCCCTTCCTCCCCATATCAGACACATTGATGTCAGATTGATTTTTTCAAAATAGATTGAATATGTCTTACATCTGTGGCTCCTCCCATAAAGTTATCATTTCTTACTATGACAAACATATCAGACTCTCTGAACTTACAGTGTCCTTACGTTATTTTCTCCATGCTGGAAGTGCTCTCTGCTCCATCATTCTGGGCCACATTAACTTTGTAGTATTGGGGCCGGGTGGTATCACACCTGGTGGAATACACGTTACTTTGCAGTGTCACTGACTCAATGAAGGCTTTTCTGGATATTTTCACAACTGGCAAAAAAAAAATGTCCAGTTTTCTTAATTCCCAAAGTTCTACAGTATACTTTTGCAACAGTCTTAATATGTATTGTGATTTTTGAAATGTCTACTTTCTTTTGTCTGTGGATTCTCAGAGATATTTTCTTCTTTCTATTTATTTACTCTTCTATTTTTCTTATATTTGGTAGGGTAGAGAGAAACTGGGAGAGGAGGGGAAGATAGAAAGGGAGTAAGAGAGACTCCTGCAGCCCTGCTTCACTGCTCATGAAGCTTTCTTGACTGCAGGTGGGGAGTGGAGACTTATGTGAGTCCTTGCACATGGCACTGTGAGTGCTCAGTGAAGTACACCACCACCTGGCTGGCCCCTGTTATTTTCTTTCTTAACACTCTTCTGGTATGAGGTTCCCTAGGTGTATTTTCTCTCTTTTAAAAAAAAAAATTTATGTTTATTTATTTTAAGGAGAGTGATACAGTGAGAAAGAAAAATAGATAGGTCAGAGCACTGTTCAATTCTAGTTTATGGTGGTGCTGGGCAGGCTGAACCCAAGACTACACAAAAGTCTTCTGCATAAACATGACACTTATCTCCTCAGCCCTGGTGAGTTTTCTTTGTGTGTGAATTTCTCAGATGCTCAGTATCTGATGAACAAATGAATGATTCATTCCTTACATACAATTTACCAATTAACACTAGTTAAATATGGATTAGTATCCTGCCACTGTATAATTGTTTTAACTAAGAAACCATTATGGTGACATAAACTATAAACTAGTGTGAACCATTCTATAGCAAATTATTTTTCACCCAAGTACTTATTTACATTAAAATGGAACAAAGAAATGTTCCAATAAGTGCTCTTTGAAATTCATATATGTCAACTCTTTGAGATTTATTTGAATTTATTGACACATGCATGTGCACATTTTGTAACAGGCACTTAGAACTGGATTTTGATGTAATTTACAAGGACCCTCCCCTCCCCTCCCTTCCCCTCTCCTCCTTTCCCCTCCCCTTTTCCTTTCTTTTCTTACCATCAGAGTTATTGTTGGGACTTGGTTCCTGCACAGCTCCACCACTCCTGAGAGCCATCTTTTCTTCTTTGCCTCCCACACTTTTCCTCCCTCCTTCTTCCCTTCCTTTTTTTCTTTCTTCTTAGTTAAGGGCACAGAGAGATAGAGAAGGAGAGAGAGTCAGAGTGAGAGGGAGACACTGTTCCTGAAGCTCCTTACCACCTACTCCCACCCCCCCCCCCAGCCCCTGTGCTCCCATCTGGTTGGTGGCTGTGGACCTGAACCCAGGTGAGCCACCTCCTAATTCCAGAGAAGTTTCATAACAGTACACTTATCTATAAAGTTGTTTAGTAATATTATGTTGCTTGTGTTAATTCAGTCAATGGAACCTGAGGTGGTTAAGCAAAGTGACTTTAGAGTTTGGGCTTAAATATAGATTCAAGTAATTACTTCTTGAAATCTTTTGAGAAGTTACTATTTCAGCTTCTTTCATTTTAAATGGAAATAATAGTAGTAGCCTTCCTCATGATATCATTTTGTGAATTAAATGGGTTATTTCATGAAAAATGCCTGGGTACTCAGTACAGTGTCAGCAAGTATGACTATTATCCCCAAATTACTCCACTCGCTTCTTTCCCACTGTGCTCTGTGAAGCCTCACTTATTCAATTATTGGTGTCATGTGCTTTATCTTTTCTAAGTGTATTTTCAGTTCTAATTGCAACTTTGCTTGGAGACTCCGAGGTACAGCATAACGTTGAATTAAAATCGCAGTGGAGGGAAAGTTGGAAATTAGAAACTAAATTGAAATCTTTATTTCTTTTGTGTACAAGGCCTTGTCCAAGACAGTATGCAATTTATAAGTCAATACATATGAGAGCTTGTGCAGACTCTAAAGTGGAAAAAAGACTTTAATTGGAAAAGTTTCTATGAAGAACACATTTGGGGAAGAGACTAGAGATAATGATATAGGGGCCAGGTGGTGGTATGTGATTGAGTGCACATGTTACAATGATCAAGGACCTGGGTTCAAGCACCCAGTCCCCAATCTATAGGTGGAAAGCTTCATGAATGGTGAAACAGTGCCACAGGTATCTCTCTGTCTCTCTCTCCTTCTGTGTCATCCCCTTCTACTTGATTTCTGGCTATCTTTATCCAGTAAATAAAAATAATAAAAAATTTAAAAAGAGAAAGTAATACATCCATATATATATATGCTCACCTGTGTATTTATTATCTATCTATCTACCTACCTATCTATCTATTAATTTACCATCCTCTATCTGGAATTTTAGAGGGTGCCCAGATTTTTAGGCTGGTAGAAGGAATTTATAGACAAGAGTTCCTGAAAAGTATCGTTCACAAATCAGGTATGGGAACACTCATATGTTAAATACAAGTGAAGTTGCAAAAAAAAAAAAAAAGTTAACCAAGCTGTCTCTCAGACTTTCTGAGAAATTTGATGACTATAGGGGTCAGGGGTCAACAGGACTTTGGTGGAGAGTATACCATGTGTAAGTGTGAAATTATATCCCCGAAACTCTAATTTTGTAACAGTAAAATCACTAATAGAAATTTTACAGTGGGGCCACAAGGCAAGGCGGCCCATCCCATTGAGTACCCATATTACAGTGTGCAAGGCCCTGGGTTCAAACCCCCTCAGTTGTCACCTGCAGGGGAAGGTTCATGATTAGTGAAGCAGAGCTATAGGTGTCTATCTCGCTCCCTTTCTATTTCCCCCTCATTTTACCATTCTCTTTGTCTCTATCCAATAGACAAAAATATATTTAAAAAAACAAAAAAACAGAATTCTTTCTGGGTACCATAAAGGATTCATTAATGACAAATTTTTGCAATAGATTTTATGAGTGATGTGAAGTTATTATGTTTAAGGAGATGAAATATTTTTTTCTATAAATAATGATTTATTTTGTTATTAACACAAGCAAAGAGAGCAGAAGAAATTCCCTAGAGAGAAGCAAGATAAGACCCAACAAATTACTATTGTTTTCCCAGTTCTCATCAAATTGCCTTCTTCACTTCCACCTAAATGGTGCCTTATTTGATGGACAGACAGAAATCTTCTAAGAATGACCAATTGAGTTCATAGAGTAGATATTATGTGTGTACTATATTGTTACAGATCTGAAAATGCTACTTTTATTACTTGGCTTTAAATATGTTATTTTTTAGAAAGATATAGAGAGGCACAGACAGAGATACCACAGCATGCTAAAGCAGCCTACTATCTATGTGAGCTATTTTGCCAATCTTTGGTTTCAAATTGTGATTTTGCTAGTCTCATGTTTTATGACTGGGGCATTTTGGATTATATTAGATTTCCATTTCCTGTGAAGTGGAAATAATATTAGTATTGTAGAGAAAGTGCTATTGTGTAGATAAGCAGGGAATGCTTGATTATTAGATTTGTAATAAATGACCAAAAAATGGACTGTAATCTTCATATCTTGGCAGTCTGCCATTTACCTAGATCCCAATGCACAACATAAGCTGTCTCTTAGACCAAGCTATTGAAATTAGTTCTGGAAAACCTTTTGGAAATCTTCTACCTACAACAAAAAGAATCTGTGTAATACTTTTCAGTTTGCCATTTAGATTTGGTCAACAACAGGCTAAGTAGTAGTTCAACCCATATTCATTTATGACAGATAAACAAACCCACTATCTTTAGATTAAAATTGGCATTCACTTTATGTATACTTTTTCAAAGTATGTTTTCTTTAGTTATTAAATACTCCAGATTTTGATGAAAACACAAAGTGGAACTTAGACTGGAGTTGATGTATTGCACCAAAGTAAAAGACTCTGGGGGTCTGGAGGAGAGAGTTCGGGTCCTGGAAAATGATGGCAGATGAATATGGGGTGATCTCACTCACAGGCAGAAGTAGAAAAACAAGACCAGAAGAGAAAACACTAAGTAGAATCTGTACTGGAGTTGGTGTATTGCATAAAAGTAAAAGACTCTGGGGTGGGGGGGTGGGGGATATAGGTCTTGGAAAAGGATGACAGAGGACCTAGTGGGGGTTGTATTGTTATGTGGAAAACAGAAATGTTATGCATGTACAAACTATTGTGTTTACTCTTGAATGTAAAACAGTCCCCCAATAAAGGAAAAAAAAAGAGTTATCATATAAAGCCAAACAGATTGTTGACTAATCATGAACCTAAATGCTGGAATATTGCAGATGAAGATTTGGGGTCTCTGTTTTGAAGATAGCTAGTAGGCCTATTTTAATTATATTCCAAAGGGTCCATGATTATATACTAGTTTTTCTGTTTTGTTTTTGTTTTTCTGAGCCTGGCATCTGATATGCAGGTGGATCCAAGTTATTGTCTGGGGAGATGATGTCATGGCTGGAAATTGGGCTAGGAAGCTGCATCAGGGAAGAGAATAGCTCCCAAATATGGGAAAGGTGTATAAATATTGTAGACTGTAAACCCCATCGATTAGATCTGATCTGGGACCCACATTCAGCTTAGGAACCTGTGTAACTTCTGCATTCCTGTAGGTCTGAGCTCACATTCTGTGGCCATGAGTAGGAACGTTCCAAACTGCCCCAATATCAGGACCCATCTTTCTCAGGTGATAGATAGAGTTTTGTTATCCAGCCTCCCTTCAAAGGATGGAACATTTTCTACCATTGTTGATCCACATTGAGGGCAGAGTCCTATGGGGACCCATAAAGGGATCCATTGTGTTGTTCCTGATGGAGATGACCAGTCTAGGCCCATCATGTCTGTGTGGGAATCTCAGGACTTCCTGCCTAGGGTCCCAGCTGATGAGGTGCCCTGATAGTTACTAAACATAAACAGTCATCATTAAAGTGTGCCAGTCTCTTGCCCTTATTCAACTTTTGCAGTCCTTGCTTTGATAAGGTTAGCCTTGGAGTGACTGAGGGAAGTGTAATAGGAAGTAGGTGAGGAGAGTATCGAGGTCTAAGTAGAAACTATTTCATTAGGAACTTTATGGTGTCTATTTAGGTCTTTCTACTTGCTTGTTTCATTTATTAACTTACAGTGAAAATATTTTTGATAGTTAAATTATTATATGGAATCTTATGACCAGGCCCTGAAGTTAAGACTATGATACTAAACATTATGTTTTCTTAGCTGAATTATTTGCACATTATGATTACATTTTCGCTGAGATTTTCAGTTTTTGTTTATGTTTGTAAAATGTGGCAGACACCTGCATGAATATATTAGTTTTCCAAAATTCTCCACATGATTTGGTAAGGTCAAAATGTGATGGCATTCCTACAACATCAAGTTCAGTATCTGGTAGAGTTAGCAAACACTGTTTCTAATTTATTTCATTTTAGTACTTTACCAGCTTTCCCTGAATTGATAATGGAAATGAAATGTTAGGCCACAAGAGAGATTCTGTGATTACACTGGCTCCCAAGGAACCTAAAGGAGAGAACAGAGAGAAAGTTTACCTTTCTTATCCAGCGTGGCTGGTGGACTTCTGTCCTAACTTCTACTAGGAGACATACTACCTTTTCAACATGAACTCCTTTCTCTCATGAGATCTCCCAATACTATTCTTCCTCTTTCCTGCCCTGAATTTTTCAAATTCAGAATCCATCTGTGAGCAGCTAAACCACAATTACTGACTTTCAACTAGGATGGGAGGGGCAGAGAAGAGTGGGGTTTGCACTGAACTGCTGTAAGAGAATGGGGCATGATCCTCTTCTACTACAAAACTTTCAAGATGGACAATAAACCTTTGTTACTGCTGCTGTCATCTGCGAAGTAGGTAGTCTTCTGAGCAAGTACAGACTTGAATTTGACTTCTGCCATAGGAACATCTCCCAATTAATGATTATTTTTCTCTTTCAAGTTCTACAAGGAGGTCAGACTTGAGAGAATGACTCTGAGACTTCTTTGCAGATATCTTCAGCTTAGTTTACATCCTCCCTACCAATTAATTTATGTTGGAATCCATAACTTCACATCTCCTTTTTTTTTTTTTTAGAGGGGGAAGGAGGAGTATATGTTCTCTGAGTTCTATAAATAGAACCTTTGTGGAAAGTGTGCTCACTGACTAGATTATACTCTGTTTTTCATGGAGGGGATGCAGTCTCCTGAGAAATGGGGTGCTGATGCAGAAAGGCAATTCTAATGCCAAACAAATGCAAATCTTTCCACCGTTTTCCTGATCTCTAAACAAAATTTTCATGCCTCAGAACATGCTATGGTACCACTTAAACATGTGCATGAATTTGGGGCTCTATTTAAGTATCAAAGATCAAGGTATTTTTATGGAATAATCATCACTTGATTTACAGTGACATTTACATTTTGTCTGATAATCCTTTTTTATTTTTTTCCCCAGAGCACGGCTTAGCTTATGATTTTTATGCTGGTGCAAGAGATTGAACCTAGGACCTTGGAGAATTAGGCATGAAAGTCTTTTTCATAACTATTATGCTATCTTCCCTGCCCCTATAATGTTTTGTAAAAAAAAAAAATTACAAGAAACCATAAAATTCATTTAGAATGTTTACTAAATGGGCCACAGTATTTCTTTAAAAGAAATCGCTCTAGTAATAGTCCTTTTAAGATAAATGTATAAGGTCCTCACGACATTAAAGTAAATGGCCAGTGCGGTGGTCTTTACTCTCGGTCTCTCTCACTGCCTATGCCTCTTTGTTCAGTCATTTTATGGGGGAGGGGTTGTTTACAGTACAGTCATTGAGACAAGGATACAATTTCTCATTTCCCACTAATAGACGTTTGAAAAAATACTTTCTTTTAAATTTTTTGTTTATAAAAAGGAAACACTGACAAAAAAACATTGGATAAGAGGGGTACAACTTCACACATTTCCCACCACCAGAACTCCGTATCCCATCCCCTCCCTTGATAGCTTTCCTATTCCTTATCTCTCTGGGAGTATGGACCCGGGGTCATTCTGAGGTGCAGAAGGTGGCAGGTCTGGCTTCTGTAATAGCTTCCCTCCTGAACATGGGCATTGGCAGGTCGATCCATACTCCAGCCTGTCTCTCTCTTTCCTTAGTGGGGCAGGGCTCTGGGGAAGAGGAGCTCTGGGGAAGAAGGGCTTTGGGGAAGCAGGGTTCCAGGACACATGGTGGGGAAGTCCAGGGAAGTCCGGTTGGCATCATGTTAGCATCTGGAACCTGGTGGCTAAAAAAAGAGTTAATATATATAGCCAAACAAATTGTTGACTAATCATGAAACTAAAGGCTGGAATAGTTCATATGAAGATTGGGGGGGGGGGAGTCCTCTGTTTTGTAGATAGTTAGTAGTCCTATTTTAGTTATATTCCAAAGAGCCCATGGCTATACTAGTTTTTTTTTAATTTCTAGCAGGAACAACACAATAGATGCCTTTGTGGGCCTCTATAGGACCCTGCCCTCAGTGTAGATCAACAATGGTAGAGACTGTTCCATCCTCCGAAGGAAGGCTGGACAACATACTCTATGCTACACCTGAGGAAGATGGGTCCTGAAATTGGGGCAGCTTAGAATGTTCCTACTCATGACCACAGAATATGAGCTCAGATCTATAGGGATGCAGAGGTCACATAGGCTCCTAAGCTGAATATGGGCCCCAGATCACATCAAATCAATGGGATTTACAGTCAACAATATTTATACACCGTTCTCATATTTCTCATATTTGGAATATTCTCATATTCTCTCTTCCCTGATCCAGCTTTCTGGTCCTTTTTCTAAGCCATGACATCATCTCCTTAGACAACAACTTGGGTCCACCTGCATATCAAGCTCAGGGAAAAAAAAAAGAAAAAAATACTTTCATTCCCTCCTAACTTAGGTCATTTTCCACTATTATACATCTTTCTCTTTTCTTTTATACTTTTTTTTGCTATGTTTTATTTTGTAAACATTTTCTTATATTTATAAACATTTTCTTATATTTTAAACATTTTCTTATATAGGACAGAGAGAAGTTGAGAGGTGAAGGGGAGATAAAGCAGACGAGAAAGTCACCAGCAACACTGCTTCAGGCTTGTGAAGCTTTCCCCCTGCAAATGGTTCCTGGGGATCGAACCTGGGTCCTGTAATGTGTGTGCTCAACCAAGTGTGCTGCCAACCATCCCCTACCTCTCTCTGAGGAAAAACAAATCTCACTTTTCTAAGAATAGATGTAAAGATTAGTCTATACAGAACAGAGAAATCTTAAATGTATAGATTTTTGTTACTTTGGGGGAAGAAAATCATATTTTATTTTATTTTATTTTGTATCAAGTTAAAATGAATTGTTTTTTAATAAGTGCAAGTGGAGATACTTTAAGGAAAATCTGCAAGAGATTGATCTATTTATGTACATTTTTCTTGCTAGCTATGTCTCAGTATCAGAAGATGTGTAGCCTTACTTATTTTTTAACATTTTCTCTTATTTACCATAGGAAACAACTCTGCATATTCATAGAGATAGATTATTCAGACAGAAACCATCCTGTACAGTGTTCTTGAAAGGTAATTTGGCAATATTATATGTAGTAAGTGGTCTAGAGATGTTCCCAGTATTGAGTCGAGTAATTCTACTTCTAGAATGGATTTTGTGTCTGTAAACAAAGACTGTATCTTTCAGTATAACTTGCAGTGGCCAAAGGTTTAAGCTAGTCATCAAAGAAACAGAGAGTGCGCCACCATCACATTTGGGGTGAAAACTCAGGATCCTGAGATCTGTTTTTGCCAAGAGAAAGATGGAAATTGGCACCAGCTGGTGAGGAAATGTAGACATAGATTTCTAAAGTTGGATTTATTCTTCACAAGAAAAGCAACTGCTATTCTTAGTGACAGTGTTGGGGATGGAATCCTCAGATGTAAGGCAGGAACTGTCTGGAAGGAATACCACAGCATAAGACCAAGGTCATTTAAAACTGTATGCAGACTTGGTGTGGAACAACTCAGAATCATGGAAAAGAGAACTAGGCTTACCTATAAAATGAGAGAATAATTAAAAGAATCCATAACTTCTAATCTCCAAATTAGCCTGATTAGTATTTTGTTATCTTTTAGCTTCATAATTTTTATTGGGACATTTCTTCTTTCTTTCTCCCTTCCTTCCTTCCTTCCTTCCTTCCTTCCTTCCTTCCTTCCTTCCTTCCTTCCTTCCAGTATTTACTTATTCCCTTTTGTTGCCCTTGTTTTATTATTGTAGTTATTCTTGTTGTTGCTATTGATGTCATCATTGTTGGATAGGACAGAGAGAAATGGAGAAAGGAGGGTAAGACAGAGAGGGAGAGAGAAAGACACCTGCAGACCTGCTTCACTGCTTGTGAAGCAACTCCTCTGCAGATGGGGAGCCAGGGGCTCGAACCAGGATCCTTACGCCAGTCCTTGCACTTTTTCTTTCTTTCTTTCTTTCTTATTAGTGATTTAATATTGATTTGCAAGATTATAAGATGATAGGGATATAATTCCACATTATTCATACCACCAGAGTTTCTGTGTATCCACCTCCTTTATTGGAAACTGCAGTAATTCTCCCAAAGTCACAGATATGGGTTGATTTTTCTATCTATCTATCTATCTATCTATCTATCTATCTATCTATCTATATTTGCCCATTTTTTTCTATGGCCCTACCCTCATTTCCTTTCTAAGTTACATCAACGTCTATTATTACTTCTGGGTGTCCTTCCTTTTTTTCCTGTTCTCTCTCAGGTAAGAGAAACAGTGCCTTGGAGCCCCAGTGGCACAATCTTTTAGTGCTGTACTTACATAGCAGTACATCGCTGACCCTGTCCAACGCTTGACGTCTCGTCACCCAATCTGGTCCCCTACGCCTACACTGAACTTCTCTGTTCCAGACTCTTGGAAACAGAGTTGGCAGTCAGCTGAGGTAAAGAACAAACACCTCCTCACAGACCCCTGCAAGCGTCAACCTGGCTTTGACCTAGCACGTTATGATTGGGCCCTCCTCAATCGCTATCGAACAGGCCATGGCCGGTCGCTGGGGAGCCAGAGAGGACCCGAACTGCCCCTGCGGCTACAGACAGACTATGGCCCACATAGTCAACGACTGCCACCTCTCCAGATTCAAAGGAGGTCTCGAAACTTTACATCAGGCTCAACCTGACGCTGTTGACTGGCTACTGAAGAAGGGCAAACGCTAGAAGAAGAAGCAGTACATCTGAGAAACAGTGCCTGACTTCTGCTGGTGTTTCCTGGATTCATCCCCCTTTCGTTGATGGTATAAAAACAATATTCCTGGTGACAAACACTTCAGGTCCTGGTGGAATGGAGGTTCAGAGTCCTCTGGTTATCTTCCCTTAAAAATTCTCTCCATATGAGTTATGGGGTCAAAGGAACCCTCCTGCACTGCTGGTGGGAATGTAAATTGGTCCAACCTCTGTGGAGAACAGTCTGGAGAACTCTCACAAGGCTATAAGTGGACCTAACCTATAATTCTGCAATTCCTCTCCTGGGGATATATCCTAAGGAACCCAACACACTGATCCAAAAAGATCTGTGTACACATATGTTCTTAGCAGCACAGTTTGTAACAGCCAAAACCTGGAAGCAACAGCAGGTGTCCAACAACAGATGAGTGTTTGAGCAAGTTGTGGTATATATACACAATGGAATACTACTCAGCTATAAAAAATGGTCACTTCACCATTTTCAGCCCATCTTGGATAGACCTTGAAAAATTCATGTTAAGTGAAATAAGTCAGAAATAGAAGGATGAATATGGGATGATCTTACTCTCAGGCAGAAGTTGAAAAACAAAACCAGAAGAGAAAACACAAGTAGAACCTGAACTGGAATTGGTGTATTGCACCGAAGTAAAAGACTCTGGGATGTGTGTGTGTTGGGAGAATACAGGTCCAAAAAGGATGACAGAGGACCTAGTGGGGGTTGTATTGTTATATGGAAAACTGGGAAATGTTATGCATGTACAAACTATTGTATTTACTATCGAATGTAAAACATTAATTCCCAAATAAATAAATAAATAATTCTCTCCATATGAATCAACCTGTCAGCGCCCTCCTTCAGTGCTTCCACCTTCTGCACCCCCACAATGATCCTGGGTCCATACATACTCCCAGAGGGATAAAAAAATAGAAAAACTATCAGAGGAAGGGATGAGATATGGAGTTCTGGTGGTGGGAATTGTGTGGAGTTGTAGCCCTCTTATCCTATGGTCTTGTTAATATTTCCATTTTATAAATAAAATTTAAAAAGTCTTCCCCTTTGGGAGTATGGACCGAAATTCCTTATGGGGTACAGAAAATGGAAGGTCTGGCTTCTGTAATTGCTTCTCAGCTGGACATGGCTGTTGGCAGGTCGAGCCATACC
The DNA here is from genome assembly GCF_950295315.1 of Erinaceus europaeus. NCBI lineage: Eukaryota > Metazoa > Chordata > Mammalia > Eulipotyphla > Erinaceidae > Erinaceus > Erinaceus europaeus. The sequence continues at coordinate 116,126,307 of NC_080164.1, read as the reverse complement.
CCCAGCCCATTTCTGTCTTTCCCTAGTGGGGCAGAGCTCTGGTGAGGTGAGACTTTGGGATATATTGGAGGTTGTCTGCCCAGGGAAGTCATGATGGAATCATAGTAGCGTCTGCAATTTGATGGCTTAAAGGAAGTAAGATATAAAGCAGGACAAATTGTTTAATAAATAATAATCATAAATTAGGAATAGAGCAGATGAGAATAGGAATCTTGGATAGAAAAAGGGTAGGAAGTCTATTTTAGGTATGTTCCTAGGGGCCCATAACTTAAATAGTTCTTCCTTGAGCTTGATAGCTAAACGGAGGTAGACTAATATTGCATGCTGAATTTTATAAAATGCTGTTGAAAGAATCGGAAACCACGTAGTACATAGATTTACTGTCTATTGACTGAGCAGACTAAATGGAGTATGTTGCTTGACCAGGTGCAACACTATTTGGCCCCTAGACTAAATATAATAAATATGTCATTTCTCTCCAAACCGATTGGCAGGGATAATGAAATGTCTTTTAAAATCCCAGTAGGATTTTTTTTTTGTGGAAACAGACAAACTTGTTTTAAATTCATATGTGATCCAGAATTAGAATAGATAAGTTTGTTTTGTTTTGCTAAGATCGAGTAAGAGGGACCCCTCTACACACTCTGCAGGCTTTCTCAATACTCATAGAAGTCACAAAACCAAACCAAACAAAGCAACATGGTTCTGATGGGGAGACAGATGAAACAAAACAAAACCAACAACAACAAAAAAATAAACAAAAACAGTGGAGCAAAGTAGAGAAGTTAGAACAGAGCCACACAACTTCAGTTCAGTGTTTTTGTCACGAAGGTACAAAGGTAATTCAAAGGAAAATTGACAAACTTTTAATTTGCCGATGGGACAGTTACAAATAGTTAAGATGATCTATTCTTCACCTCCTTCCCTTTTTATAAGGATTTATTCACTAATGAGAGGACCAGAGCATCACTCTGGCATATGTGATGCCAGGGATCAAATTCCTGACCTCCTGCTTGAGATGCCAGTGCTACATCCATTGCACCACCACCTCTTGGGCTGCTGATCCTTGCATACTACAGAAGAACAGGCAGAACAGTCTCATGAACCAAGGAAGCTCGAGCTACTCCTACCTCTATTAACATGAAATGGCTTTGGTTTGGGAGAACACAAGTATAAGTACAAAATCATGACTAAAATATCATAATAGTGGGTCATAAAAATTATATAAGATAGTACAAAATGCATTCAAAAGGAAGCACAACTGCTTAGAAATAAATGACATCAATATTTAAAATAAATGTCAGAAATGTACTGAAAAAATCCAGATGACAAAGAAACAGTATCTTCAAAATTGTGAGAAAGTTATTTTAAAAATATCATTTCAGAGGTATAAAAATTAATAGACCAATGTAAATATTAAAATTTTCTATCTTAAATAAAATGATAGGTCAGTCATAAACTTGGAAACAGATATTCCCCAAATAAAAAAAAATGGGGAAAAAAAGAAATATTGTCTGGGAAGATGGTGTCAGAGTTGAGAATAAAACTAAGAAAGTCAAATGGGGGAAGAGAGTGTCTCCAAAACCTGAAGAAAACATATAAATATATTTAACTGTTTACCATACCCACCTGACCCAGTGTCCATATATATTCATATTTAGCACAGGTGCCTGTCAAGATCTTGTCAGACTGAGCTCAAAGTCCATAGTCACAATAGGGAACATTCTAGGCTGCACTCATTTCAGGACAAGTCTTCTCAAGTGGCAGGGTAGGATGACCCATCCTCCCTTCAGTAAGTGGAACAGTCCCTATCATTATAGTGAGATTAAGGTTCTAGAGAGGCCCACAGAAGGCCTTATGATGATATGCTTGATGGATGTGACCAGTGATGATAGAGAGAGGGATCTGTTAGGGATCTAATATTTATTTATTCCCTTTTGTTGCCCTTGTTTTATTGTTGTAGTTATTACTGTTGTTGTTATTGATGTCGTCATTGTTGGATAGGACAGAGAGAAATGGAGAGAGGAGGGGAAGACAGAGAGGGGGAGAGAAAGATAGACACCTGCAGACCTGCTTCACTGCTTCTAAAGCGACTCCTCTGCAGGTGGGGATCCAGGGGCTCGAACTGGGATCCTTAAGACAGTCCTTGCACTTTATGCCACCTGCACTTAACCCACTGCGCTAACCACCTGACTCCTGTGTGTGTGTAACTTAACTGTGTTATCTTATAGTGCTTGGGAGCTTGACTTTCTTATCCTTAGTTTCTTGGACCTGCCTCTGTCTGACCTTTCATAGGAAACTTATATAGCATCATCTTTAAAGTTAAGTTCTACTTGTGCCACAGTAGGAAACCTGGAGTAAATAATTAAAACCTCTTTCATGAAAAGGATTCCACAGCAGGAAAGGAATAAAGAATCTTCTTGCAGTAGAAAAAAAAAAAACCACTAAATCATACCATGAGAAATTAGGGGGAAAATAACAACGGGAAGAACATGTCCTCATAAATAGTGTCTTAAGGAAGTGAACGGTAGTTTAAAAACAGGACTCAAGCTTAGGAAGTTGAAAACACTTCATTGGATTTCCAGGCTGACAGCAATTTTAGTATCAACATCTCCCCTGACATTGTGTGCTTGTATTTTTACAGATATTGGTATCATATTTATGTTGCTTGTGGGGGAAGTTACTAACAGAGGAGCCACTATACTAGGCTCATTAATAAGAAACCTTCACACTTCATCAAGCCATTGAGTCATATATTACTGGGTAAATGCATGGCTCATCATATTTTAAAAAGATATTCTCTGTATTTTTGAACAAAATGGAACTCTTGTAAATTTGCTGAGGATATGACTAATATGTTCAAAGGTGCATGTCCTTATCCTGAGACCTGAAAACTCTCTGATATACATCATAGTTGACTTATTTGCCATTTATTAAGCACTGAGTATGAGCTAGACATACTACTCTAGAATGTCCTTGGTTCTTATTAATAGGTCAATGAAAAGAGTACCATCTCTATTTTGTGTTGCTATCACTTTGGAAGATAGAAGTCAGTAAGGTTGGAATTGAAACCAGAATAAATGACTCTAGAACCAATTTCAGTCACTACAAATGATTTTTTAAGTTGTGGCCAGGGAAATTCATAGTAGTTGATTTTCTGTTTGCATCACCATTACCAGAAGCAACTCCAATATGCAGTTGTCTCCTAGGCTGTTGAATGCAGTTAACAGGTGGATGGAGGTGCTGTGAGTCTTAGCCCCCTGCAAGTCACCCCACTAATGCAGTTTGTATGCAAAGAAGTATCGAAAGATCTCTTTGTCAGAGTTCATCTGTTCTTTATTTACCTGCCTGTGATTTGACTGCGGCAATGAATAGCATTAGGGGGTGTGAGGGGTTTCATTTGAGCCTCAATGTTTTAGTTATGGAGTATAACATGGAGACTTAACATAAGGAAGCAAGTAACAAAAATAAATCACAAAAGATAAAATAGAGGACAGATCTTGGTGCCAACAAAGAAAACTGTCCTTTAGAATATGAATTTGAAAGCATTTTTTGTCTAGTTTAATATGAGGATTGTAAGCCTTTTGAAATTTTTTTTTATATATAAATGGATGAGATTTCAATGCCCAAAGTTTGCAGCTACTGGTGAAGGTGATGCAAATGAATAACAGTACATAAAGAACATCTAGCAGTCTTCCAGGCACCATCCTTAGAATTATACATATGCTGGGGAGTTGGGCGGTAGCGCAGAGGGATAAGCACAGTGGGGCAGAGCTCAAGGAACAGCATAAAGATCCTGGTTCAAGCCCCTGACTCCCCACCTGCAGGGGAGTCGCTTCACAGGTGGTGAATTAGGTCTGCAGGTGTCTATCTTTCTCTCTGCCTCTCTGTCTTCCCCCTCCTCTCTCCATTTCTCTCTGTCCTATCCAACAATGATATCAACAACAATAATAATAATAACAACAATAATAGCTACAACAATAAAACAAGGGCAACAAAAGGGAATAAATAAATATTAGAAAAAAGAATTATACATATGCTAACTCACTCATAGCCATCATTCTGAGTGTTTTCAGTGTTCTGAAATGAAGTTAACTGAGTACAATTCAAATATCTGAAGAGATAGCTTTTATAACACTTTCTATTGGATGCCATTTATGACTGCAAAATTATCAGAAAAAGTTAATGGCTTTTTCAGTTTTCAAATACATGCTTTCTTTCCAGTCACAAGTAGCTTTGAATGTCTCCTTTCTCCTCTTCCAGTCAGTAGAGCAGGTGTATAATTCACTCAGTCTATTCTATCCTAAGCTAAAAGCCAGACAGTTCATTAGGTAAGTAACTTGTGCATATTATTCTTGGAGAAATACACATAAATAGGCTATTTATAATTGAACCAAGGTCATATCCTCAGGCTCATTCTCAGTTGCAAAAAGAGGGGATGACCTAAGGAATTCATGTGAGAATAGAAGCTGGAGGTATTATGTCACCATGTCCTCTTACAACTTTATTTTCTTCCTTACCCCTTTTTGTTTCTTTATAATATTCAAGTTAGGACTACAATTCAGAAAAGAAAGAAGACTGTCCTCATTTTTAGCTGAATGCAGAAATATGAAAATTATAGTTATAATTTCAGCTATGTCAACTCCTTAGAAAAGTTAATATTACTAATCTTTGACATATAAAAAAACTCATTTTTATCACCATCACTTGGTGATTTAGGGTATTCAAAGGTTTCTAGAAATTACAAATAGGTCAACTTCAGACCCTACTCTCAGTATTCAAATACCTACTTAACTTCCATGGTGAAATCCACCATGTCCAAAGACTGTTTTCTTCTCCGCAAATCAACTTGTTACTTTTTTTGTACCTCCACAATAATATTATTACATCATTATTTTCTACTGGATAGGGAACAGATAGGTCTTTTTCTGTTAATACTTATATTCATTATTGATGTAGATTCTACCTGGAAAATGACACTTGCCTTTTTAGTTCGATGCATAACATCTGCTGATTTACATATGTTGAACCATCCTTGAGTAAGTCTCACATAATGTTTGTGTATGACTTTGTGTATACATAATTGAATCTGGTTTGTTAGTGTTTTTATGTCTACATTCATAAGAGGACTTAGCTTGTAGTCATATATTTTCGACACATTCTTTTCTTGTTTCAGAATCAGTAATATTTGCATCATGGAATATAAGACTAGGGGGCTGGAAAATAGCTCTGCAAATAGAGGATTTTTTTCCCCCTTTTTGCCATATATTTCTTAGGCCTGTCTATTAATTGTACAGTTTGTTGTCACTGTAGGGTAGGATGAATTTATCCTGTACCTTTCTGGTTTCTTCCAGGCTAGAAAAAGTAAATTAATAAAAGTAAAGGAAGACATTTTAATGGATTTATTTAATTTGTTATATAGAAGCAGAGAGAACTCAAGGGAGAAGTGGGGAAGAAGGAGGGTGAGAGAGAGAGATACCCGCAGCACTGCTTCACTATTTGTGAAGCTTCCCCTCTGCAGGTGGGGGCTGGGGGCTTGAACATAGGCCCTTCCACCTTGTAACATATGTATTCAAGTGGGCACACCACTGCCTGGCCCCTGGAAATTTATTAATATTATGTATATCTCCTGAATACATAAGAAAGAACTAGAAATTCTGAATAACTTAATTCATGGTTTTAGACATTGTCTTAAAAGCAGAGGACTTTGGGATGAAGAAAGGAAGGGTCAGTTAAAGTGACATTAAGTTTCCCTTTCTGCTAGATTAGGACCTCTCTGGGGTGTGGGGTATGGGGTTCTTTATCTCAAAGCTAGTCTGCATTCTACTTCTAGAACTCTTCCAATGAAATTTGTACTTTTGCCAAAGACATATTTTGACAGATATGTGTTCCCTTATACCATGAATTGTTCACAATTCTCTTAGACCCCTTTCTTTGTTTATAGTTTCTGTTGTAATTTCTCTGTTTCTAATTTTAGTGATTTGTGTTTTAACCCTCTTCTTTTTGTGAGTAGGTCTGATGGTTTGCCTGTTTTGTTAATTTTTTCCTAGGAACCAGCTCTTAGTTTTATTGTTATTTTGAATAGTCTTTTTCATCTCTAACTCTGCTCTAATTTTTGTTATTTCTTTTTTACTACTGACATTTGGCTTTGCTTTTTCTTCTTTTTTTATTCCTTTAGGTTTGAACTTAGATTATTTGAAATTCATCTTATTTCTTGAGAAAGTCCTGTACTACTTTTGTTATGGCTTCTGACACCATATTGAGTGGTAGTGGTGAGAGTAGAATCTTTTTTACTTTTTTTTGTATGTGTTCTTCCTGATCGTAGAGGTAAAACATTTCATTATAAACTTACCCCTAGTATTGCTTTTGTTGCAATCCTAGATTCTGATTAATTGTGTTTTTAGTTTCATTCATCTTCAGGTGTTTTTAAATTTTACCTTTGCTTTTTTTCATTGATGTAATAGTTGCTCATGGCATACTGTTCATTCTCCACAGATTTGTGACTTTCCTTTTTTTTTTCTTTAGCTGGCTGATTTCTAGTTTCATACCATTATAGCCTCGCCCCTCCTCAAATGCTTTATATGATCTCAATCTTCATAAATTGACTGAGACTTGCTTTGTGTCCCAACATATAACTTCACTTTGAAAATGTTCTATAAGCACTTAGGAGAACATGTAGACTCTACTTTGGGGGAGGATGCTCTCATAATATTATCTGTTAAGCACATCCCACCTAATTTGTTATTTAAGCTCATAGTAAAGGAGCTGACCCCCACCTGTACCAGGGACGCTTCACGAGTGGTGAAGCAGGTCTGTAGGTATCATTCTTTCTCCCTTTCTATCTCCCTTACCCCCTCAATTTCTCTGTCCTATTGAATGGAAGAGGGGGAAAGCCACCAAGAACAGTGGGTTTGTAGTGCTGACACTGAGCCCCAGCAACTGGAGGAAAAAAAAAACAACAAACAAACCCCAAACTGAACATTCTACACTGACCGTGATCCTAGCAAGGAGAAAAATAGAAAAAAACATTCTAAAACATACACCCTCCCTTATTCCTTGGGACCTGTACAGACACCATAAAACTGAATACTAAGTCTCCGAACTGGGATTTCACAGAGGAAAGACATCACTGATGCTGGAAGCATGATCTCACATTTTTCTATTAATTGGCTCTCTCCTTACTCTACCCTCATTTTGATGACACTGCAGTTGCTAATATGGTCTAACCACCATACAATAGAACAAAATCAAAGAAAACCACAGTGCCACCGACTGGAAAAGTAGGGATAAGCAGTTCAGCTCGCTAATTGCAAATCCAGATTTTAAAAAGCAAAAAAACAAACAAACAAAAAAACCTTAGTGATTTATAGTAATAAAATGGGTAGATAAAAATCTCTGTGACACATGGCAACTTGAGATCTCAAGGAAATATGAGATTATGAGGAAAGAACAGCTTTTCAGAATCCAATATTAAAGGTATGGAAAATTATATCTCTGAGATAGTTCAAAATTGCTTTAATAATATAATTCAAAGAAGTTAGACAAAAACCTAGAAAAGCAAGTCAAGGTGATATGGAGAACTCATAAACCTAATAAAGGAATACAGCAAAACTCAGAACAAAATTAGCTTAGAAATAACATTTTCAGGAAGACATTGCAAACTGAGGTTTAAAATAAGAAGTTAAGAGTGAGCCAACTTATGGAGAACTCAATAAACAAAACCAAGAGTTCTGTTAAAAAACATGGAAACAAAATAGACCAAAGGGAGACTAAATAAGTGAACTTGAAGACCGCAACCTACAAGTAAGAAATGAAGATTACAGTGAGAACTATCTGGCTTCATTAGGAAAGGCAGCTTGAAAATAATGCTCTTAAAAATAATATTTAAGTGGCCAGGCAGTGGCACACCCAACTGAGGCACACAGTACCACGCACAAGGACTCCGGTTCAAGCCCCTTGTGCCCACCTGCAGTGGGGAAACTTCATGAGCCATGAAGCAGTAGTGCTTCTCTTTCTCTATCTCTATCTCTTTCTCTTTCTCTTTCTCTTTCTCTTTCTCTTTCTCTTTCTCTTGCTCTTTCTCTTTCTCTTTCTCTTTCTCTTTCTCTTTCTTTCTTTCTCTCTTCCTCTCTCTCTCCCTCTCTCACTCACTCCCTCCCTCTTTTTCTTCCTCTCTCCTTCCCTCCTCCTCCAGCTTTCTTGATTTCTCTCTGTCTTATTAAATGAAAAATAAAGCACTAAAATATTTAAGAGGAAGTTCTTTTTTAAATTTTTTTATATTTATTTATTCCCATTTGTTGCCCTTGTTGTTTTATTGTTGTAGTTATTATTGTTGTTATTTATGTCATTATTGGATAGGACAGAGAGAAATGGAGAGAGGAGGGGAAGACAGGGAGGGGGAGAGAAAGATAGACACCTGCAGACCTGCTTCATCGCTTGTGAAGCGACTCCACTGCAGGTGGGGATCCAGGGGCTCGAACCAGGGTCCTTATGCCGGTCCTTGTGCTTTGCGCCACATGTACTTAACCCACTGCTCGGAAGTTCTTTGTCTTAAAAATCAATGCAGTTGTTATATGGAAAACTGGGAAATGTTATGCCTGTAAAAACTATTGTATTTACTGTTGAATGTGAAACGTTAATTCTCCAATAAAGAAATTAAAAATTAAAAAAAAATCAATGCAGTATTTTCCAGTTCTAGTCTCTACACTCATACTTATGTTCCTTGTAAGAGTATATTATGCCAGTTGAATAAAATTGAAGTTCCATCATTCTTGGTAACTCTCAGTATATTGGATATATAAGAAAGGCTCAGATTGGCCTTTAGCATGTTGAAAACACATTATTATCATCTGTGCACTATGAACACATATATTACCTTCATCACAAGACAGACTAAGGACACACTTAACAATATTTTTATTTATTTATTATAGGATATAGACAGAGATAAATTGAGTGGGGTGGGGAGATAGAGAGGAAAAGAGATATAGAGACACCTTTCCCCCTGCTTCACCACTGTGAAACTTTCCACCTGCAAGTCATCTGTGACTACCTTGATCTCTCTCTCCTTCCATAGCCTTGTGTTCAGTCATATTCAAGTACTTAGCCATGCCTCTTTTTTTTCCTTTCTCCCTCCTTCCCTCCCTCCTCCTTTTCTACTCCCATCTTTCTTCTTTTCTCCCCCATCTTTTTTCCTTTCTTTCCTCTTTTTTTTTCTCTCTTTCTTTCTTCCTTTCCCACCAGGTTTATCACTGAGGCTTAGTGCTAACACTAGTAATCCACCACTACCAGTGAGCTTTTAATTATTATTATTATTGGATAGGAAGATACAGAGGGAGAGAGAAAGATAGATACCTGCAGACCTGCTTCACCACTGGTGTCCTCTGTGCAGGTGAGGAGTGGTCCTTGCATATGGTGATATGAGCACTTAACTGAGTACACCACCCACTGTCTCCCTCTTTGTTTCTAAATCTTGTTACACACACACACACACACACACACACACACACACACACACACACACACACACACATGTCCAAGAGGAAAGAATTTCTGGAAGTTTTCTAGAAAATCCTCTGGATGTTACTGACTTTGCAGGGGGATGCAGAGTTGATTAACTTTCTGTCCAGCAGATAATTATGTATTGTATAGTAGAAATTAATTTCTTCAAAGCCGAGAGCAGTGTTTGTGCTTTTAATCTATAGCACATAGCTTAGGATAATAGTACAAATGCATTCTGTCCAGATGAGGGTATGAATCTATCAGTCAAACAAAACAGCTGATGTGTTCATTTTATATATGAATGAGAGTAATTTTTTTAATTTTTGAAAGTTACATTTTAGCATCTGTGTTTTCCTATACTATGTGTAAAACTGCCTTTCCTCTTTTAGAGATAGTAGAAATATCTGTCATTTATCTACCTTGTTTTTTCCTATTAGACTTGTGCTTTAAAGGCAGGAAATATATTTAATTCATGTTGGTATTATTATCTCCCCCTTTGCCAAGAACATAGAACAAAGCTAGTAGATACATGTACTTGGAAAATGTATATTGATAAATAAAAGTGAAAGTCACAGAAGAGAGAGGTGAACCTGTTTTAGCAATTGCTGATAAGAGAGAATTGACTGCTAAGAGCAAAGGACAGGAATTTTTTTCTTTTTCACATACAGACTTTCTGGGAAAATATAATTTAGCATGAAATTGAAAAAAAGAAAGTTGAAGAGAAACTTAATGAAGCTAGAGTGACCTAGAAGAGATGTGGGTTAAGAGCACTGAGACTTAGAGGCCTGCATCGTGGCTTTGTCCCCTGCATTGTTGTAGTGAAGACATTTTTCTTCTGTTTTACCTTGTGCATCAGCAAATTAGAGCTTATTGTAATTATTAAGGCAGAGGAATTCCCTCAGTGGGATGCCTGAGTTCAAAGTGGACAGAGGCAGCTTTACTTACTTAGTTCACTTGGGCGTGAGTGCAACTAGAGAAAGTCAAAGTTAATAAGGCTTCTCCCCCTCCCACTCCCAATTTGAGATATACAATGCAATTGGAAATAAAATGTAAAAGTGGTTGGAATTCTCACCCAGAATTTGAAATGGCCTTTGTCTTGGTGATTAGGTTCACATTACTAGCATTCTAGCTGTCATTGTATTTGTGTACTTAGAAACTAGCTTTTTAGCAAAACAAGCAGCTCTTAGAATAAAGGGGTAGATTCAGGTTTTTTTTTTTTCTTGTTTTTTTTCCTTTGGGGGAGGGTGTCAGGTATTCTGCACAATTAAATAATTGTATTTCGATACCCTAAAATTTAGATCTTTTTACAGATAGTTGGTGACTTTTTTTTTCTAAGGCAAAGAATGATTTCTAGTAGTTACTGCAGAAATAGGTCACTTACAAATACTGGACTTAAAAAATCAGCAGTAAAGTCTGAATTGAAACGTTGGCAGGTGAGAAGCCCACACAGTTTACTAGCACAGCCTGCTGCTGTTGCCAAGGCAACTAAGGCCCCTGACTGGCAGCCCTGTGTCTCTTTGCTGCTTGACTTCTGCAGTGAACCCCGTGTGATGCTGCCAAATGTCTGCCTTCTGTGCTTCCAGTTCCAAGCAATTGTGGTTCCTTCTGAATACTAATGATGAGTCTACAAAGGCCGTGGTTCAGTGCCACTGAAGATGGGCCTGGATGTCATATGTGGAAAAGTAGAGAGTGTTTTGCCTGCAGTGAATGAAAAACTGTACGCAATTAGTCTGCCCAACCCCAAACTAGCTGTGCTAGCAGCTTATTAACAATGTCACCTTGCTACACTGAGTCAGGTGCTTTTGTCAGGAAGGCTTGATGAGTTCCTCTAGCCAGCACTATCTTCTCAATCTAAGTGGGCATGCTCAAGAGAGTGCCAGCAGAGAAGTATATTTGCCACTCAAGTACTTTTTTTTGCTTGCAGGTTATGTATAGATTTCTCTGAAATGGAAGGCAAAAGCAGCTGTCTGAAATACCAGTGAAATGGCTGAGAAATTGAGAAGAGGAACAATTTGAATAAAGGGATAAAACTAAATAGCCTTTGTACTTAAAAAATGAGCACTGTGATTATGAACTAGTTACAGAGCACAGGCAGTTATGGTGAAATGGGACCCTCTTTGCCCAGGTCTGAAGGGGGTGTGGCTAGTGATCATTGTGCTTTCCTCTGGAGTGCAGAGTGTGAGTGCCTTGCAGATAGACCATATGCTGTTGTGTTCCTCATCCTGAACACAGGACAGATACACAGTGGGTGCAGGGTGAATAGTCTGTGGATCAGATAGAGCTCGGTGCAGCCCTTGCCAGCTGGGCATCTAAGGCCCATCCGGCTTCCTAGAACAAGTTAGTAGACTCCTGCCTTCACTAAAGAAATAACAGTTCACCCCCCAGGACTCTCACCGCTTTACTTATTAGTTTAAGTTTTTGTTTTTGTTTACCAGAGCACTGCTCAGCTCTGGTTTATAGTTTTGATGGGGATTGATTGGATCGACCTTCTCGTGGTGCATCCCGTGAGTACCCATTCATTGGGGAAACTGACGATCCTTCCTAGCCGACTGAATCCACATGGATCCCAGTCACTTTCAAAGCCAGCAACAAGCAGCTCCTGACAGCTTTCAACCTGACGCTGTTGACTGGCTATGGCAGAAGGGCAAACACTAGAAGAAGAAGAAGAAGAAGGAGGAGGAGGAGGAGGAGGAGAAGGAGGAAGGAGGAAGGAGGAAGGAGGAGGGAGAAGAAGAAGAAGAAGAAGATGATGATGATGATGAAGATTGAATCTGGGACCTCAGAGTCTCAGGCCTGAAAGTCGTTTTACATAGCCATTATGCTATCTTCCTAGTCCCATTTTAGTTTTTTTTTTTTTTTTTATTACCACCAGAGTTATTCTTCTCTTGGTGCCTACATGATAGGCACCATGATAGCACTGCTTCCTATGGCCATTTTTCCCTTTTTCTTTTCTTTCTTTTATTAGAGACAGAGAGAAATTGAGAGGGAAGTGGGGGAGGCAGAGAGGGAGCGAGAAGGAGAGACACCTGCAGCACTGCTTCACTGCGCATGAAACTTCTCTGCAGGTGGAGACCCGAGCTTGATCCTGGATCTTTGCTCGTGGCAGCGTGTGAGCACTATTGTGTGCACCACTGCCTGTCCCCCTCACTGCTAAATATATGATGTGGAACTCCCATTGGTAGTTACTGTGTCTTGTGACCCTCTATTTTCAGCAAATAACCAGTATTCCAGAGGTTAGAAATGTAACCTGGGTCCAGGAACAATCAGGCATGAATAATAGCTCATTGCTTTTAAGGGAAGCATATGCAAAAGCCCTACAAATACATCACACAGAGTTCTGATGCAGCTTTATAAATAATAATAATGATAAAATGTCTGCTGATTATGTTTCTACCATAGAGTGATTTTTTAAAAAATATTTTTTTATTTATGAGAAAGATAGGAGGAGAGAGAAAGAACCAGACATCACTCTGGCACATGTGCTGCTAGGGCTTGAACTCAGGACCTCATGCTTGAGAGTCCAAAGCTTTACCACTGTGTCACCCCCAGACCACCATAGAGGGGTTTCTTAGTTGGCTAATTGTGTGTGATCTTAGATTCTGGAAAGCCAGTGTGGCTCAATGACCTTCACAGCATTCCAGGATAAGCACATTTATGCTTTTGAAGACCCCAGATCTACCCGAGCGACCGTACAATAAGTTAAGTAAAAAGAACTGAACATTTTACACATAGTCATGGGGCCTAAATTTTGGATTCTGATTGCATAACCTTAAAAAAAACTCTTTTTTAAAAAATAAAGATATTCCTTATGGATTAAGAGAAAGAGAGGGAGAAAGACTTAAAGACCAAAGAACCCTTTGGCTCTGGCACATGTGATGGCAGGGAATGAGCCTGGAACCTTACACATGCATATCCTGTGTTCTGTGCCCCAGCTACCTCCCCAGTTATTAAGAGGGAATATCGGAGGCAGGGTGGTGGTGCACCTGGTTATAGTGCCAGCCCTGAGCCTCAGTGAGAACTCTGGTGGCAAAAAAAAGAAAGAAAAGAAAAAAAAAAGAGGGCATATAAATTGACACTTGTTAAATGACCTCAGAGTCACTTAAAGAAGGAAAGAAAGCATTTTATATTTTATAAATGTTAACTAATTAGTCCTCATAATCCTCTTACAATAAGAACTATCTTATTATCTCTCTCATAAGAAATGAACACTGTTTACCATATAATATTCCAGTTTAGTAAATTCATGAGCAGTGATTAAGAGTAACAGTTCTACTCTCAAATGCTATAATTAAGTCCTCATCCCAGATGCATTCTTGGTAAACAGCATTGCATAGCATAGTAATTTTTTGTCTGTGTCTTTAGGAGACTAGTCTTAGTAGTTTAAGAGAAAGGATATTTGGGTAATAACTTTACAAAGTATTAATTTAAATTGTTAATAATATGTAAAGTAATATCTCTGTGTAAAGTAATATCTCTGTGTTGCCAAAATAATTTGTTATCCCTTTTCCTTTCAGTTTTTATTACCTATAAAATGAAGAAGGTATTACGACTACTACTTCTACTTCAAAAAATAAATTTCCTTATTTTAGTCTATTCCTCTTTATTGAATCATTAAAGTAAATTCGAATTATAGAAATATACTAAGAAGATCTTATCTCACAATTATTCAGGTAATTAGTAGACTCTGGGTTTCATTTCTTTTTCTTTTCTTCCTATCTCCTTCCTTCCTTCCTTCCTTCCTTCCTTCCTTCCTTCCTTCCTTCCTTCCTTCCTTTCTTTCCTCCTTCCATTATTTTGGCAGGGTTATTGCAGGGGTATGGTGTCTGCATGATGAATCTACCTCTGATGATCATATATCCTTCCTTCCTTCCTTCCTTCCTCCCTACCTCCCTTCCTTCCTCCCTACCTCCCTTCCTTCCTTCCTTCCTTCCTTCCTTCCTTCCTTCCTTCCTTCCTTCCTTCCTTCCTTTTTTTCTTTCCTTCCCTCCCTCTCTTCCTTCTCCCCTCCACTCTTTCTTTCTTTTCTTTTTTCATAGGATAGAGATAAATTAAGAGGGAATGGGCAGAGAGGAAGAGAGAGACATCTGTAGATCTGCTTCACTGCCTGTAAAGTTTTCCCCCATTTTGTTATTAGCAAAACAATTGCATGGTCAGCTCTGGAGCCTGGGGGGAGTGTCCAGGAAAGATACCTTCGCATGCCTGATTGGTATAACCATGGCCTAATTATTCTTCATGAGCAAAAAAGAGCTATAACTCCTCAAACATGGATAAATGTTGGTAAAGCCAAAGCTCCTGGCCACTGCCCAGTGGTGCTTGATGTGAACCAGCAGGTACATAATGTGCTGGCTATTGCAGCCATAAAATCTGCTCGGGTCTCCTTAAGAATGATAGTTAGAAAAGACCTTGACTATTTCTTAGAAGAAACTTCCATGATCACAGTTGCCTGAAGGGCAGGCTTGTAGTTAAACATACACCTAAGTGCTGACCTCAAACTCTCTAGTGATCTTGGAGGGTGGGTACTATCTTTGTGCCCTTTCTCACTGTCCTCCAGAGTGACGATTTCTCTCATGAAGCTCTTGAGTTATGTATGGTGTCTCTGTTTTAAGTTTGGTGCCCTGGGTTTTGTAACTGCTGCCTAGAATATGTCCCTTGATAACCTGACTTTGGAGGTTAGGTGGGCTTGTGTTCCTTGTTAGGACTGTGTTCTAGCACATAATTAAACTACTCTGGATCATGCTGACCTTCTCAAATCTTATCTTTATGCTTTGTTTTGACAGGTCCCTAGCATCCTTTGTCCTAGGGTGAATTTAGCTGAACTACTCAGGATGATAATCTTCTGAGGATTTTTACCTGAGTTCTAATGTATTATTCATTTTTCCACCCTGGGGGTGGGGTGTGTGTATGTGTGAGAAGATAAACTATTTACAGGCCTGGCTGGAGCTCTGAGAATTGCTTCAGGAAGTTCCTTCCAGAGTATTCTGAGATGCTAATCGACCCAGTTGTGTTCTGATGAATGGTTTGCCAAACCTCAAAGGGTCTTCAAATACCACAGGTTTGTTCTCTCTCTGTTCTGGTACTCTGCCACGTGTATTCTCATTGCCTCTGCCTCCCTTGCACTCTTACCTCCTCATCTGCATGAAACTGAACTGCTGAGTGTCCTCAGGCTTCTTTCCTATAGCTCTAATGCTACCCCCAGCTAACAGTTGACAGGCTGTGTTAAAGTTGCTTCTCTTGTTTTTCTTCTCTTTGGGTCTTCATCTTGGTCTGGCTGTAGCCCAACATTAGAAAATGTTCTATGTGTCTTATTTTCATATGCAGATCTTTTAATTTTTTAAAATATATAGCAGGAAGGCATTTATTTTTGGTTACTGATTCCTCAGGGGAAAGAAACATAAGTCCTAGCACAGTTTCTCTATGTTTACCTATGGAGTAATTAAAGGCTTTTCAGAACCAAATTTTTATATTTGTATGTTAACTCTGGCCTATATTTAAAAACCTACATATAACGAAGGCATACATTCTGCCTGTATGTTTTTTAAAATATATTTTATTAGTGATTTAATAGTAATTTACAAGACTATAAAGTGGTAGGAGTATAATTCCACACCACTCCAACCACCAAATTTCTATGCCTCATCTCCAAGGACATAGATTTGGGTTGACTATATATGTATATATGCCTGTACAGTTTTCACTTCTTCCCCTTCCCCCTCCCCCTCTCCTCCTTCTTCCTCTTCTTCTTCTTCCTCTTCCTCTTGTTCTTCTCCTCCTTCTCCTTTTCCTCCTCCTCTTCTTCCTCTTCTTCTTTCTCCTCTCCTTCCCTTTTCTCTTCCCCTCCCTTTCCATCTCCATCTCCTTCTCCTTTTCCTTTTTCTTCTCCTCCTCCTCTCCTTCCTCCTCCTCCTCCTCCTCCTTCTTCCTCCTCCTCCTTCTGCTCCTCCTCCTCCTCCCAGAGCACTGCTTAGTTCTGACTTAGTGGTGCTGGGGATTAAACTAGGGACCTTAGAGCGTTAGATATGAGAATTTTTTTGCATAATTACTATAATGTCTCCTCAACCTTATGTATTTTTTTCTTTTTTCAAGTTTATGTGTTTCAATTCTCTATATTCCACATATGAGTAAAATCATCCCACAGTTGTCCTCCATTCCTTACTTACTTCACTAATCATAATAACAAGTTCCATCCATTCAGCCCTAAAGGACACAGTATAGTCTTTTTAACTGCTACGTAGTACTCCATTGAGTATATACCCCATGACTTTTTCTTGTATTTTTAAAAAGTGATTCAATAGTGTTTTATAAAATTATAAGATCCCAGGAGTATTTTCGTACCGACATATAGTGCATTTAAATCACCAATGTTTTGTGCGCCCCCCCCCACCACCTTAGTTCTCATAAAGCCCAAAAGATTTTTCCCCTAAGTTCATTTAATTTAGTCATCTTTATTTCAAACAAGTGAGATCATCTTGTAGTTGGCTTTACTTCTTTCCTTACTCCACTTACCATAAACAGATTCTCAGGAAAAGAAAAAGAAATGGTGGCATTGTGCTTGACTTCCAAATATACCACAAAGCAACAGTAATCAAAACAGTGTGGGATTGAAGAAAAAAGAAAGAAAGGAAGGAAGGAAGGAAGGAAGGAAGGAAGAGAAAACAACAAGCACTCAGGTCAATGGAGAATAGAAAACTCAGATAAAAAAAAAATCACAGGGGAGATACCATGATCACGAAGGTGGTTTTCCCAGGGCGAGGCTTATCCATTGCACTCCGGATGTGCTGACCCCTGCGATTTCCCCAAATGTGGGAAACTTGACTGCATAATTTGTGGTAGTGTGGGACTGCGTTCGCGCTCTCCCCTATAAAAAATAAAAAAATAAAAAATAAAAAAAAATCACACACATGAGGAAATCTAATATGTGACAAAGCAGCCATAGCTATTCAATAGGAGAAAGAATGCCTCTTTAACCTGGAGAAGAGTGAACCAGACCAGTGAACTAGAAGAGTGTAGCACCAAAATTAACTGAAAGTGGGCTAAAGTCTTGGATATTAAAACTGAGACTGCCACAGGTTTTGGCCTAGGCTTCTTCAAAGTAAACCAGAGAATATTTATTGCATAGTAGTTTATTTGGGAGGTAGGAAACACCAATGAAAGTGAAGAGGAATGAGAGAAAGACTAGAAAGAAGATATTCAGGGAGAGGAGGCAAGGACCCAGGTTCGAGCCCCCACTCCTCACCTGCAGGGAGTGTAGCTTCACAAGTGGTGAAGCAGGTCTTCAGGTGTCTGTCTTTTTCTTTCCCTTCTGTCTCCCTCTCCACTCTCAGTTTCTCTTTGTCTTGTCAAGTGAAGAAGGTGATGATGAAGAAGAAGGAGATGGGGGTCGGGTGGTAGCTCAGTAGGTTGAGTGCACGTTGCTCGAAGCGCAAGGACCGGCGTAAGAGTCCTGGTTTGAGTCCCCGGCTCCCCACCTGCAGGGGCGTCACTTCACAAGTGGTGAAGCAGGTCTGCAGGTGTCTATCTTTCTTTCCCCTTCTCTGTCTTCCCTTCCTCTCTCCATTTCTCTCTGTCCTATCCAACAGTGACGGCATCAATAACAATAACAATAACAATAACTGCAACAACAACAACAACAAAAGAAGGAGATGGAGAAGGAGAATAGGAAGAAGATGGAAGTCAACTATGTGTTATCAACCTGGTCATCAAATACACAAAGGGATTCCCCTCCCCACCTTATAGAGCAAGAGTGGTATAGCGCACCTCAGAGCTATCCCAGTTAGAGAGCAAGGATTCTTCATCATTTGCTGAAATCTGATTCTGTGAGTTTTGCTCTTTGCACTTTGGGCTCATCATACATGCTTGAGCACATTCCCTGTGGCCAGGAAAAGCCTGAAGGGAGAGAGTTACAGGAATCCACAGTAAGCAGCCTTCATAAAATAGAGCTCAGGAGACGCCTGCTGCAAGGACAAGGGCCTGGCTGCGGAGGATAGCAATAGGGACAGCAGAGACCTCAGCGAGTTCAGCGAGGCCACAGAGAGCACCCACGTCAAGGACAGCTCGGATGCCTCCGACTGGGCCTCCTAGAGATCCTCTGCCTGCCATGGCCGGCCCCTGAGCTTTCCAATAAAACCAAACGAAGTGTTGGCCTGTCAAAAAAAAAAAAAAAAAAAAAAAGAATAGAGGTGGGAGTTGAGTTATCTTAAATGGGCATACCCAAAGGAGTTGATAGCACCAAGCTAACAATGTAAATTATTTCTTCTGGGAGGTGTGGCTATGGAGTAACAGGGAACAGAACCAGTCTCCCCCAAAACAACAAGTAACTATGGATCTTAGCCAAACTCACCAGGTGAAGACATCTACAGAAGCATTACAGCCTCAGCCACCAAGTTGCAGATGCTATCATGATTCCATCCTTACTTCTCTGGGAAGATGATCTCACCAATACGTCCTAGAACCTTCCCTCTTCAGAACCCTGCCCCACTAGGGAAAGATAGAAACAGGCTGGGGTATGGATCCATCTCCCAACGGAGAAGCAATTATAGAAGCCAGAACTCCTATCTTTTGTACTCCCCCAAAATTTTAGTCCATACTCCCAGTGGGGGAGAACTGATAAGGGGAAGATAACCAGAGGACTCTGAATTCCAACTCCATCAGGACCCAGAGAAAGAATAGGAAAAAAATGAAGGGCATAGGCTCCTAAGCTGAGTATGGGCCCCAGATCAGATCAAATAGATGGGGTTTACAGTCAACAGTCTTTATACACCTTTCCCATATTTGGGAGCTACTCTCTTCCCTGATCCAGCTTTCTGGTCCTTTTACCAGCCATAACATCATCTCCCCAGACAATAACTTGGGTTCACCTGCATATTAGATTTTAGCCTCAGGAGAAAAACAACTAGTATAACCACAGGCCCTTTGGAATATAATTAAAATAGACCTACTGGCTATCTACAAAACGGACCCCCCCCCCCCCCGCCCCAACTCTTCATCTGCACTATTCCAGCCCTTAGGTCCATGACTGGTCAACAATTTGTTTGGCTTTGCATGTTAACTCTCTTGTCAACCACCGGGTTCCAGATGCTAGCATGATGCCAACCAGACTTCCCTGGACAGACAACCCCACCAGTGTGTCCTAGAGACCCACTTCCCCAGAGCCACACCCAACTAGGGAAGGAGAGAGACAGGCTGGGAGTATGAATCAACCTGTCACTGCCCATGTTCAATGGGGAAGCAATTACAGAAGCCAGACCTTCAACCTTCTGCATCCCACAATAACCTCGGGCCCATACTCCCAGAGGGTTAAAGAATAGGAACACTATCAAGGGAGGGGATGGGATACAGAGTTCTGGTGGTGGGAATTGTGTGGAGTTGCACCCGTCTTATCCTATGGCTTTGTCAGTGTTTTCTTTTTATAAATAAAAAATTTTTTAAAAAGGAAGGGCATTCAGAAGTAGTAATAGGTTTAAGTGTAACTTAGAAAGAAAGGCAGGGGGAGTCGGGTGGTAGCGCAGTGGGCTAAGCGCATGTGGCCATGTGGCATGAAGTACAAGGACTGGCCAAAGGATTCCGGTTCAAGCCCCCCAGCTTCCCACCTGCAAGGGAATTGCTTCACAAGTGGTGAAGCAGGTCTGCAGGTGTCTGCCTTTCTCTTCCCCTCTCTGTCTTCCCCTCCTGCCTCCATTTTTCTCTGCCCTATCCAACAATGACAATACCAGTAATAATAACTACAACAACAGTAGAAAACAACAAGGGAAACAAAAGGGAAAATAAAATAAATATATATTTAAAAAAAAAGAAAGGCAGGACCATAGGGAAATAAATGAGCAAATATATACCAATATAGACATAGTCATAGAAGTAGTAGTTACCCCACATGTGCAACCTTGGAAAACCTGCTGTAGTTTTCAGTAAGGGAATGGGGACACAGAACTCTGGTGGTGGGAATGGTGCAGAATTATACCCTGGTTATCTTATAATTTTGTATATCAATATTAAGTCACTAATAAAATTTAAAAACAGAAACCTAAGTAACACAGCAGACTAAATAGACTTGACCAGGTAGATACACACTAATGTCTTCTTTTTCATAGTGAGTAGAGAATGTTTTTATCCCCTGCCCCAAATGTACAGGAAACACCTGTACAAAAAATATTTGGAAATTGCAAGGAATGAACAGTTCTTTACTACTGATATTTCCAGACAGCTGAAAAGTCTGACCCTATAGAGAACGGCATTTTGGCTGATTCATTTTTCATAGAACCATACTTGTACCTTTTATTGTCTTAAACAGTGTACACGATGTAGATTTTGATGAGGACTCCTTAATGCTATAACTGTAGTCGTTGCATTTGTAGATTTGGACAAAAGAGAGTGTAGGGTTACTAGGTAATTTGGTGTAGTGGCTTTCTTGGTAAAATGCCTCGTTCTGACATAGAGATGCATTTGCACCTTTCTCAGAAAAGGTGGACTGTAACGGGATAGTCGGGCAGGAGAACAATCAATAGTGAGTTGTGCAAAGAAAGCAGTGAGGTCACAGAGGACCACAACCTTCACTGAAGTGGTTAGATTGCACTTCCTGTCTCCCAAACCACCATCTATCTTGCTGTAGCTGCTCCCATCCTTTGACTAGTCAGCACAGTTCAAGACACATCTATTATTTTCTTCACCACAAGTTCAGTCAGTCACAGGAATATCCTCATTAATGTACTCAGCTGTAATGTTCTTTCCTTCTGTGTGTTAGTGGCAGGATGAGATGAGGTTGATGCTTCAGCATTTTAAGATTCTGTAGCAGAGAGGAGGAAGGATGATATTTTCCTAATAGACAATGAAGTCAGTATTATAACATAACCTTTTGGATGTCACCTTTCTGCTTGTTCTTCTTCATTTTGTATTGAAAACTATCAGACCTAATTAAAAAAAATAGTTCTGGCAGACTGAGCAGCACCACACCTGGTAGAACACACATGCTACAACCCACAAGGACCCAGGTTCAAGCCCTGGTCCTCAGCTGAAGGGTGGGGAGTTTCATAGTAGTGAAATAGTGCTGCATCTCTCTCTCTCTTTCTGTCTCTCTCTCTCTCTCTCAACCCTCTTGATGTCTCTCTGTCTCTATTCAATAAGTAAAATAAAATAAAATAAAATAAAAGGAGTTCTAACTTTATTTAATCATTAGACAAGCTTTGAAAACCTTCCAGGATTCTTCACTATCAGTCAACTTCTATATAAAATACTCTTACGAGTCAGCACCACTATAAACTCTGAGAAGTAAGTTTCTCTCCATGGACTCAATTAGTGAAATAAGACTGTGCTCAAGATGTGAAAAAGGTCTGATGTAAATGTCAGCTTTCCTAAGGGAACCATAATCACCTGATGCTTTCCTTCACTATAAGGAGAAAGATTTTAAAACTCGCATTAGGAAATAAATTATATGATGATCCACATATTTGTTTATGTTCGTATTTTATTTCATAGGTACTTTTAGCATTGACCTTGGTGAACTGAATTTGTTTTCAAGTATTTTGTTCCTTGGAATCTTTTCAGCTTGGAAAGGTGGCAGGTACCAATGCAATCAAGTATTATCTAGGAGATAAGCAGTACATGGAAATGAATTCCTTAAAAAAATAAACTTATAGGGAAATGATATGATTTACACTATTTTTATCCCAACATCTAGCCTCCCAGTGCCATGTCTCAGTTTGAAATGTCAAAGATAAATATCCTTCTTCTCTTTCTTCTTTTCTTTCTTTTTTTGCTACCAGAATATGAATTGACCACTCCTAGCAGCCAATTTTTTTCATTATTATTTTTTTCTATCTTTTATTTGATAGGACAGAGAGAAATTGAGGTGGGGGAACAGAGAGAAATTGAGGTGGAGAAATTAGGGCAGTGGCATGCGGTGGCATATAGGTTAAAGCACACATAGTATGAAGCATAAGGACCTGTTAAAGGATCCCAGTTCAACCCCCTAGATCCCCACCTGCAGGGGGGTCGCTTCACAAGCGATAAAGCATGTCTGCAGGTGTCTTTCTCCTTCCCTTTCTGTTTTCCCCTCCTCTCTCAATTTCTCTCTCTTCTATCCAAAAATATATTAAAAATGGCCACAGGAGCAGTGGATTTGTAGTGTAGGCACTGAGTCCCAGAGATAACTCTGGAGACAAAATAAATAAGTAAATAAACAAGAGGAAGAGAGTGAGAAGGGGAAGATAGAGAGGGAGAGAGAATGAAAGACACATGCAGACCTGCTTCAGTGCTCATGAAGTGCCCCCCCCCCCCCAGCAGGTGGGGAGTGGAGGCTCAAACCTGAGTTCTTGTGCATGGTAACGTGGGCGCACAACCTGGTATGCAACTGCCCAGCCCTTATCAGTATGTTTCCAAAACGAAGAAAATGTATATATCTTGTCTGACTGCTTTTACTCAAATAAAACCTTGTACATTTTCTGTAACTGTTGGATCAGTGATTGAGAACCATCCATCACAACTACATATACCTGCTCCAGTGGAGGCCAACGTGATATGGAGCATGGCTACCTGGAGTTGGCTGACTCAAGACTGATAAAGCTTCTCAGTAGCTGTTTTTCTGAACTACTGACTTCACACAGAGAGATGATCAGCCTTGCCAGCTTGAATTCCATATGGGAGGAAATACTTTGTTTGTTTATCATATTCTCCAATGCCTAATGTAGTGCTCAGAGGTCAATGAATAATGAGAAAACAGATGACTAACAACCCAGGTTTCCCTCCCTCCCTCCATCCATTTCTTCCTCCCTCCCTCCCTTTCTTCCTTCCTCCCTCCCTCCCTCCCTCCTTCTCTCCTTCTCTCCTTCTCTCTCTCTCTCTTTCTTTCTTTTATTCTGAGTTTGTGTTCTTTGTGATGCACAAGTGAATTTTCCATCTGTCTGGAATCCCACCTCCCATTAGCTTGTCTCACCTATGTTTGCTATTATCATACTATACTATGATTTTCCTATTTACCACCAGACTGAATGTCCCTTGAGAATGGTCACCTTTCCTGATATTCCCTTGTGTCATCAAAGCCTTCACGATTCATGTACTGTCTGCTAGTCTTGTAGCAAGCTAGTTATATGTGTATACCACTTCCTGTCACACATCTGCTTTGCACTGTCAGTACCTGAAGGTAAACTTTGATTAGAAAAGAAAGTAGCCAAATCCACCATGTAAAGCTCCTAGATTTGATGTAGTGATTGTTGGATATGTTCATTTGCTTAATGTTTACTGAGTGCTGAGTGCTAGCTGGCTGCACTGGTCTCATAGCTGGGGAAATAGCAATGAATAAAACAGACTCAGATCCCCGTTTTTATTATAATGAGAAGGAAATAGATCATAAGTAAAACATACAACCTATTACATATTATAAAGTTGAAACATTTTGGTAGTGTAGCCATTGATAAAATTACCAAGAAGGTAACATTTGAGTTTTCAGAAGGAGAGATTGCCAGCTATTTCAACACCAGGGCTAGCGCCTCAAGTGGAAGGAACACTACACAATAACCACTTTGGGGTTCACCTGTGACTTAACCTTATTAGCTGCTCTTGAGAGATGGTGTACTGCTCCTCTCCCAGATTTCCTTTTGTTTTATTGATGGCTTTCTTGCTACATACTCCTAATGTTTGTGAAATGTCAAGAGTCCCCTGTAACTCAAATACCATCATTTCTCTTTTTCTCCTTTTCATTTCTAAGTTACCTCATCCAATCTCGTGGCTAAATATACACAAATGCATATGTTTATATTTTCTTTTCTTTCTTTCTTTCTTTCTTTTTTTTTGCCTCCAGGATTATTGTTGGGGCTTGGTGCCTGCACTATGAATCCACTATTTCTGGAGGCTATTCCCCCCCATTTTGTTGCCCTGGTTGTTGTTGTTATTGTCATTGATGTTGTTGTTGCTGTTGAATACGACAGAGATAAATCAACAGAGGGAGGGAGACAGAGAGGGGGAGAGAGAGATAAGACACCTGCAGACCTACTTCAATGCCTGTGAAGTGACTCCCCTGCAGGTGGGGAGCAGGGGGCTCCAACCAGGATCCTTATGCTGGTCTTTGTGCTGTGTGCCACGTGCGCTTAACCTGTTGCACTAATGCCCGACCCTCAAGTTTATATTTTCAACCCTGACCTCTCTGACCACTCAAAAACCAAACTTTTGATTCTCAGCCCTAGTTACAATGAAACCTTTGCCTTGTTCTTTGCCATCTCACTGAATGACATCAATGTTCACATTGTGTTCAACCTGAAATTTAGAAGTCTTCGATGAGTACTTTTGTTTTCTCACAGTTCACACATAAACAGAAATTGACCAGTACTATTGGGTCAATTTCAGACTATTTCCCTCAAAATGAATACTTTAACTTACCTTACCTCTACAACTACTTTCCTGCTCCAAGCCATCATCATCATCATCGAGGAGTATGAAATAAGAACACTATAGCAGTTATTACATATTCTACTGTATATTGTATCATAATATACTATGCACCGTTTTACTAATATAATGGTACTATTAAGAGTATAGATGCACTTATATTAATGTAATATAATCTAAATGTGATTTATAGGAATTATACTATTAATATAGAAACATAATTTATTATTATATAATAACAAATTTCTGCAATACACTCTTAACTTCATGCATAGTTCCTCCTCCACCATCATGCACTAGGACCTGAAAGCCCTCGCTCCCCAGAGTTCTTTGCTTTGGTACAATACACCAAACCCAGTCCAAGTTCTCCTTTGTGTTTCCCTTTCTGTTTTTATTTCTCAACTTGTGTCCCTGAGTGAGATATTCCAATTCCATCCTTCTTTTTCTGGCTTATCTCACTTAACAAGATCTCTTTTAAAAATTTTTTTTATTTATAAAAAGGAAACATTGACTAAACCATAAGATAAGAGGGGTACAACTTCACACAATTCCCACCACCAGAACTTTGTATCCCATCCCCTCCCCTCCCCTGATAACTTTCCTATTCTTTAACCCTCTGCGAGTATGGACACAAGGCCATTGTGGGATGCAGAAGGTGGAAGGTCTAGCTTCTGTAATTGATTCATGAACATTGACAGGTTGATCCATACTCCCAGCCTGTCTCTCTTTCCCTAGTGGGGAAGAGCTCTGTGGAAGTGGGGCTCCAGGACACATTGTTGGGGTTGTCTGTCCAGGGAAGTCTGTTTGGCATCATGCTGGCATCTGGAACGTGGTGGTTGACAAGAGAGTTAACATACAAAGCCAAAATTGTTGACTAATCATGGACCTAAAGGCTGGAATAGTACAGAAGAGGGGTTTGAGGTGGGGGGGGGTCTCCATTTTGTAGATAGCTAGTAGGCCTATTTTAGTTATATTCCAAAGAGCCTGTGGCTATACAAGTGTTTTTTTTTTTTTTTTTTGCCTGAGCCTGAAATTTGATATGCAGGTGGATTCTGATTATTGTCTGGGGAGATGATGTCATAGCTAGAAAAGGACCAGAAAGCTGGATCAGGGAAGAGAGAGTAGCTCCCAAATATGGGAAAAGTATATAAATATTGTTGATTGTAAACCCCGTAAATTTGATGTGATCTGGGGCCTATGTTCAGCTTAGGAGCCTATGTGACCTCTGCATCCCTGTAGATCTGAGCTCACATTCTGTGATCATAAGTAGGAATGTTCCAAGCTGCCCCAATATCAGGACCCATCTTCCTCAGTTGTAGCATAGAGTATATTGTCCAGCCTCCCTTCAGAGGATGGAAGATTCTCTACCATTGTTGATCCAAGTTGAGGGCAAGGTCCTATGGGGGCCTACAAAAGGGTCTATTGTGTTGTTTCTGATAGAAATGACCAGTAACATGGAGAGAGGGATTTATTCGAGGTCTAGGCCCATCATGTCTGTTTGGGAACCTCAGGACTCCCTGAATAGGGCTCCAGCTAATGGGGTGGCCCGATAGTGACTAAACAGTCATTGTTAAAGTATGCCAGTCTCTTGCCCTTGTTCAGCTTTTGCAGTCCTTGCTTTCATGAGGATAGCTTTGGAGTGAGTGAAAGAACTATAAAAGGAAGTATGTGAGGAGGGTATCTGAGTCTAAGTAGACACTATTTCATTATGAACTTGATACTGACTTACTACAGACTATTGTGTATTTTTGCTTTCAGGTATATATTTTGCCCTAATTTATGGATACATGTGAACATATGCTTTACCTTACAGGACCTGGTCTATATCTAGGTTTTAGGACTTTGTTAGGAATTGAACCACCTGGAATTGAATTAGAGAGTCCTATGAAAGGAAAGGTCTCACCCGAGTAATGAGGCTGAAGGGTTCCATGCCTGACATCTCTGCACACAGTCTGAAGTGAAGCATGCTGAAGTGGTACTTGTTGAGTTGATTAGGCTGAGATTGGCAGAGGCAATATCATTTGGTATGAATTGAGAGAAGCATGCAGCAAAGTGAGCCCCACTCTAGAGGGTCCAGGACTGGGGGAAAGATAGGCTCTATAGAGGAAGTGGGAGGTTCCTGCTGTCTTAGGGTTTAAGAAGACAATAGATAATTATTGCTATAATCACATTATTTGGCAATTGATTTAACTTTGAAATATCCCTTTGTTAGGATTTACTGTATCATACACAACATCACCATAATTTTATGTCCTTTGACATTATTTGCATATAGCTGTGCCACTGGTTGCTTCTGTTCTCCCTGGTCTAAGCTTTTAAGAGAGTCAACATATCAAAGACTCAGCCTATGTATTAAAAAGACTCAGCCTGTGATTTTAAAAGTTTAAGACATTCTATCAATTTTCCCCTCTCATAATTAGTGACTTATATGACTACAAATTAATAGGAGTGTACATGAACACCATTCCCACCACCAAAAGACTGTGTCCCATCACACCCCCACCTCCATCCCCCACCCCATGAAGCTGAACATCCACCCTCACCCTTCACCCAGGGTTTTTACTTTGGTGCCCTACTCCAGATTCAGTCAAATCCTGCTTTGAGTTTCCCTTTATTTTCTTCTTTCTCAACTTCTGTTTATGAGTGGGATCGTCCCATACTTATCTTTATCTTTCTGACTTAGCTCACTTAACATAATTCCTTCTAGCTCCATCCACGATGGGTCAGAGAAGGTGGGTCATTGCATAGTATTCCTTGTGTATATATACCACAGCTTTCTCAGCCATTCATCTGTTGTTGGGCACCTGGATTGCTTCCAGGTTTTAGCTATTATGAATTGTGCTGATATGAACATGGGTGTACACATATCCTTTTGATTGGGTATTATGGAGTCTTTGGGGGTATATCCCTAGAAGAGGGATGACTGAGTCATATGGAAGGTCCATGTCGAGCCTTGTGAGAGTTCTCCAGACTGCTCTCCATAGTAGCTGCACCAGTTTACATTCCCACCATCAGTGCAGAAGCATTCCTCTGTCCCCACAGCCTTTCCAGCATTTGTTGCTGCTGTTCTTCTTGATGTATGCCATTCTCACAGGAGTGAGGTGGTATCTCAATGTTGTCTTTATTTGCATTTCTCTCTGACAGCAACCTGGAAAAAATTTTCATGTGTTTGTTAGCCTTTTGTATCTCCTCTGAGGTGAATGTTTTTGTTCATATCCTCTGCCCATTTTTGGATGGGGTCATTTGCTTTTTTGTTGCTAAGTTTGCTGAGCTCTTTGTATATTTTGGTTATAAGTCTCCTGTCTGATCTATGGCATATGAAGACCTTCTCCCATTCTCTGAGAGGTCTCTTTGTATGATAGTTTCTTTGGCTGTGCAGAAGCTTTTCAATTTGGTGTAATCCCATTGGTTTGTTTCTGCTTTAGTTTTCCTTGCAACTGGATTTATATCATCAAAGATGTCCTTGAGGTTTAGGTAGGAAAGTGTTCCACCAATGTTTTTCTAAGTATTTGATAGTTTCTGGTCTAACATCCATGCCCTTGATCCATTTGGAGTTGATTTTTGTTTCTGGTGAGATAAGGTGGTTCAGTTTCATTCTTCTGAATGTTTCAACCTAGTTTTCCCAGCACCATTTATTGAAGAGAGCCTCCTTCCTCCATTTAATACTTTGGGCCCCCTTATCAAAGATTAGGTGTGGGGGTTTAGTTCTGGGCTTTCTATTCTGCTAATCTTATGAGTTTTCATTTGTAGGTGACTCTTTGTTTTTCTATTGCAGTGTTCAAGATCCTTTCTTTACCTTTATTCCTTTTAATTCTAAATATGATGTATCTTTATGTCTAGGTTAATTCTGTTTGGGATCCTCTGGGCTTCTTGATCCTTTATGTCTTTTATATTGTCTAGAGTATGGGAAGTTCTCAGCTATTATGTCCTGTAGAGTACTTTCTTCCCCTCCATCCTCTCTTCCTCTGGCCAGCCAATAATACATATATTTCTTCTTTTGAATCCATCCCATATATCTCTGTTGTTGTTTTCAGTATTTCATAATCTCTTTTTGAGATCTCTTACTTCTTAGCTTTCTTGATTTCATCCTCAATCTTGCTAATTCTGTTTTCTGCCTCACTTTTTCTATTCTCTCTCCATTCTGTTGTTTCTGTATCTCATCTATATTGTTACCCTGTTCTGATAATGTATTAGCATATTCAGCTAGTTGTGCTCTTAGCTCAGCTATTTCAGCTTTCAGCTCTCCAATTACCTCCAGATAGTTAGTGTTTTATTTCGGAGTCTCATTTGCTTTTTCCCCATTTTTGATGCTATTATTTTTAAACTCTTTCCTTACTCCTGTGACAAATACCTCAGTTAGTGTTTAGATCTTGTCTTCAAAACCCTTTGGGGAGGGTTATCTTGACTTTTGTCCTGGTTTATTTCTCCAGTGTTTGTTCTTGTTTTAACCATTGTATATGGTGTGTTATGAGGTCTCTCTCTCAGTATCATTCAATCATACTTGTCTGGATTGACTTGTGTCTGACTGGTAGAGAAGAGAGACACATCTGCTGTTTCTCTGTGCTGGTTATTGATGGCCAACAGGTGGTACCATTGTGATCTCTGGGTTTCTCTTGTTTGTATGCTTTGTGCTGTCTTCACTGTTCCTCAATTCCAATGTTCCTCAGCTTCACTGTTCCTCAACCCATACACCTTTTTGCCCCAACTGCACATGGGAAAACACCTAAAGCTGCAGACCCCTCTGCTGTAGATTATGACTTTAGTTGGGTCTCTTGTATTTATTTGATGTTTTGGGAGGAGAGACCATTCAGTTCCTGTTATTCCATGGCAACACCTCCCGGAAGTCCTTTTTTTTTTTTTCCTTTTTGATAGAGACAGAGCAAAGGAGAAGATAGAGTGGGGGGAGAGAAAGAGAGGCCATGAAGAAGTATTTTAATTTGGTGTAGTCCCATTGGTTTATTTTTATTTTTGTCTTCCTTGTAATTGGATTTGAGACATTGAAGATGTAAATAGGATCTTTTTACTGAAGTTATTTACTATGGTGGTTAGTTTTTAAAAGGGTAGGCAGATAAATGCATAGTGTGCGTTTTATGGATTAATAGGAATAATTTTAATGTGAACATTTAAATTTTACTTACTTTTCTGTGAGAAAAGGGGAGATGAGAGAGAGAGAGAGAGAAGAGTGTGTCTACACACAAGAGAGATGCCAGAGCACCACTCCATCATATGTGGTGCTAGGGGTGGAATCTGTGGCCTTATCAATGCAAGAAATGCATCTCCATGCTGAATCAACTCCCATGGCAGCTGATAATAGGGACACTGAAGTAATGAAAATTGTGTTATGCCCAGAATACTTACGGGCCTAAAGAAGAAAACACACACACACACACACACACACACACACACACACACACAGAGAGAGAGAGAGGAAGGTAGCATAATGGTTATATAAAAATCTTTGATGCCTGAGGCTCAAAGCCACAGGTTCAGTCTCCCACACAGCCATGAACCTGAGCTGAACAGTGCTCTGGTAAAAAATAGATAAATAAAACCCAGAAAAAACTGACACTTGGGAGTTTGATGGTGGCATAGCAGGTTAAGCACAGGTGGTGCTAAGCGCAAGGACCACTGTAAGGATCCCAGTTCGAGTCGCCGGCTCCCCACCTGCAGGGGCGTCGCTTCACAAGCGGTGAAGCAGGTCTGCAGGTGTCTCTCTTTTTCTCCCCCTTTCTGTCTTCCCTTCCTCTCTCCATTTCTCTCTGTCCTATCCAACAATGACAACATCAATAACAACAACAATAACAATAAAACAATAAAGACAATAAAAGGGAATAAATAAAAAAACCTATCACTCATAAGTTTATTAGTGTACCTGATGTAGAAATGTAGAATGAAGTATCACTGATGACTTTTTTCTAAAAGGGCAGCTACGCTTCTATCTTGGTAGGAATATCCTTAAGATTATCAAGAGGAGGGCGGGTGGTAACACAATGGATTAAGTATATTTGGTGCAAATAGCAAGAACTGGTGTAATATTCCAAATTTGAGCCACCAACTCCCGACTGCAGGGGGTTTGTTTCACAGGTGATGAAGCAGGTCTGCAGCAGTCTGCAGGTGTCTGTCTTTCTCTTTCCCTCTCTTTCTTCCATTCTTCTCTCTATTTTTTGTCCTACCCAACAACAACAAAAACAGCAATAATAATAATAACAGCAACAAGGGCAATAAAAATGGAAAAAAATAGCCTCTAAAAGCAGTGGATTTATGGTGCCAAGCCCCATCAATAACCTTGAGGCAAAAAAAATTACCCAGAAGGATAAATATATTTGGATTGCAGGTAGAATTTCTTTAGTATTTTTTCAAAGCACAACACAAAGGAAAACCTTAAAAAATTACAGATACAACATTGTAATATAAATATTTCATAATTAATAGACAATTAGAAAAAAAAAAACTAGAGTAACCCCTAATGTGATATTCACCTTTCTGTTTAACTATAACAGACCACACTTTGCTAAAAATTACTTTTTTTGGTTAATTACCAAAGAGAAATACTAGATTTATTGTTTTGTGATGCTAGAGAAAGAATTTGGCTATTTTAAGCTTTACTTGTTGAGTCTCTTTCCTATCAGTTGGGCAGGTGCTACATCTTCATTTTATAATACCTGGAACTAAATGAAATGGTATGTTTACACTCTGGTACTTCCTTGAGTGCAATTTAAGGTCCCCAAAGGCAGTTCTAGTTCTCTATTTCTTTTAACAGTGTGCTTCAACAAACTTTCTACCAGGTTCCAAAATCCCTTTGGTTCTACCTTAATATTCTCTTCATTTAGTGCTTTTTTATTTATTTTTTTAACCAGAGCACTGCTCAGCTCTAATTTCTAGTGGTGCAGGGCAGGATTAGGGGTGTAGAGGGATTTAAATCTGGGAGTTTGGAGCCTTAGGCATGAGGGTCTCATTGCATAACTAACCCTCCCCTCCACCCACTACCCCTTTAGTTTTTACTGGCCCTAAGAGGTATCATCAATGAACAACAACAACAAAAAATATTGTGTTACCTAAGGTTCTTCTTAGGCAGTAAACTGGAATGAGTACTTAAATGAGTATTTTGTATCTTAATGAGTATCTTAAATGAGTATCTTTTCTTTTTAGTGAAATGTTACCCAATCCAAGCTTAAGGAGCCATTTAACTTGTTAAAAAATATCTATTAATTCGGTGGTCCGGGAGATGGCGCAGTGATAAAGCTTTGGACTCTCAAGCATGAGGTCCCGAGTTTGATGCCCGGCAGCACATATACCAGAGTGATGTCTGGTTCTTTCTCTCTCCTTCTGTCTTTCTCATAAATAGATAAAATCTTTTAAAAAAATATCTATTAATTCGAGGTAGAGAGAAAAACTAGAGTACAACTTTAGTACATGAGCATCTGAGAGCCAAGAGCCCCAGGCATGCATGTCCCACACTCTACCAGTTGAGCTCTTTCCCTGGCTGTTTATAATTTTTATAAATTTTAAAATGAAGTTTTCTTTGAAAGCCTCAGTTTTTGTCAATCATGTAACGTTGCATTTCTATATTTATTTAAATTCATTTCCCAAATACTTTTTCCCACATGTGAGACACAGAGATGTATGTCTATAGTCATTCTTTAGTTTAAACTTTTCATATGAGTCATCCATCTAAGGGTGCAGTTGAATTTTACTATTGATTATAGCAGGATTTGTCCTGAGATCAAACCATACCATGGCTTATTATCCTTGTGTTGTCCCAAATAGTAGTTATGTTATTATAATAGTCATTTAAATTCTCAGGAGTGGTAGGCAGCTGCTTTTGTTTATTCTGTCACTTGGGACTGGAGATAATCTGAGTTATGGGGGGAGTTGTGACATGGCTAGAAGACTGCCCTTCCTCAAGGAGCTTAGTTTCCGAGGAGATGTCCTTTTTCTTTTATTTGTCTCAAATCCCCACTCAACAGACTTCGTTGCTTTTCACTTAAAGGGTGATCTGGGTCATTGGCTAGCAGTATCAGGGCACATGTATAGCATGTTTGCACTTGACGGCAAATAATGAAGTCTAATATCCATTAACTTGAACAGTGAAGTGATTTGTTGAAAGGTCAGAGGAAGACTCACAGACCAGAAATAGCACCGTAAATACAGGATTGGATGGTGGTCAGGAAACAAAGATGGTGGACAGTGGATTTTAATTTGACTAGATTACTGGGACAGAGAACTTCCTGACTGTTTGATTCTTCAAGTTTTATCCTCTTACTAGTTACTCTGTGAAAATTCTAGTCAGAATTAGTTGAGTCATCCTCCAGATAAGTCAACTTCATTAAAGCAAAAGGCAAAGGGAGAGAAATGTCTATTCTGCTTTGCTTCCTGGAATGGTAAATATTAGTTGACTCTAAGCTTGGATATTTCTGATGTAAGGGGCAGAAAAGAAGTCTCCCCTTATCTCTCTAAGTTCTCAGACTGGTTGAATTACTAAATATGTAAGAGTAGAAACCAAATTTAATTACATAGAGTAGCCACATGGATGTAAGTACAAAGGTAAAGGAGGTAAAATTAAAGTGTTTTCCTGAGCTAGGGGCTCAAGAGATGGCCTGGAGCTTCAAGTAGGGAGGTGGTGAGTTATACGACATAGAGTGACTCATGGTGAAAACCAGATGCTCACTTACATATTTGTCCTGCCAATAGAAAAATTACTTCTGATAAAAATTCTAAGTATGGGTAGCACCCACACTTTTTATTCTGGGTAGTTAGGGAACAGTTAAAGTTTTCCATGACTTTTCAGGACCTTGATCGACCTTACTTTAAATTAATTCACCTGACATAAGACCTGTCTTAGGAAGGCTTCCTCTGGACACCTTTGGGAGGTCTGTCCTCCATTGTCACATGACACTCACTTTGTATACACACTATTCTAAGAGTTATGCTGATATCAATTCATTCATTCTTTTTTTTTAAATTAATTAATTTTATTTATTTATTCCCTTTTATTGCCCTTGTTGTTTTTTTATTGTTGTTGTCGTTGTTGGATAGGCCAGAGAGAAATGGAGAGAGGAGGGGAAGACAGAGAGAGAGGGGGAGAGAAAGATAGACACCTGCAGACCTGCTTCACCGCCTGTGAAGCAACTCCCCTGCAGGTGGGGATCCGGGGTTCGAACCGGGATCCTTATGCCGGTCCTTGTGCTTTGCGCCACCTGCGCTTAACCCGCTGCGCTACAGCCCGACTCCCTTCATTCTTTTTTTTTTAAAGATTTAAAAAAATATTTATTTCCTTTTTGTTGCTCTTGTTTTTATTGTTGTTATTGATATCATCGTTGTTGGATATGACAGAGAGAAATGGAGAAAGCAGGAGAAGACAGAGAAGGGGAGAGAAAGATACCTGCTTCACTGCTTCACTGCTTGTGAAGTGACTTCCCTGCAGGTGGGGAGTCAGGGACTCAAACCAGGATCCTCACGCCAGTCCTTGCACTTTGCGCCACCTGCACTTAACCTTCCTTCCTTTCTTTCATAATTTATCTGTATCAGTTTTCTAAATTCCACATGTAAGTGAAACAATAATTTCTTATTTCACTAAGCATAATCACCTCTAGTTCCATCCATTTTATCCCAAAGGCTCCACTGTAATCTTTTTTCCTTTTTTTTTTAATTTGTGGTTAATAGTAGGTTACAAGATTATAAGATTACAGTGTCTAGTTTCATACCACACCTACCAACAAAGTTCTGTATAGATAAGATAACCACCTTAGTTCTCTTAAGTCTTAGAAACAGTTTACTTGCCTCTGTTTCTTTCTTTCTTTCTTTTTTTTTTTTTTTGCAAGTTCATCTGTATCAGATTTCTAGATTCCACATGAGTGAAACCATATGGTAGTTGTCTTTAATCTGTTTACTTATTTCATTAACCATAATCATCTCCAGTTCCATTCATTTTGTCCCAAAGAACACAATACCATCTTTTTGATTGCAGAGTAGTATTCCATGGAATATGTACCCCCTAGCTTGTTTACCCAGTCTTCTATTGATGGACATTTAGATAGCCTCCACTAGTGTTTTGACTATTGTGAATAATGCAGTTATGAACATTGGGGTGCTTATGTCCCTTTGAATTAGTGTTTCAGTGTCCTTTAGATAAATATCTAAGAGTTGTATTGTTGGATCATAATGTGATTCCATTTTTATATGTTTTTTTTATAAGGACTCTGCATACAGTCTTCCAAAGGGATTGCACCAGTTTGCATTCTCACCAGCAGTGTAAGAGTCCCTTTTTCTCCACAATATCACCACTTTAAAAAATTATTATCTTTATTTACTTACTGGATAGAGACAGCCAGAAATCAAGAGGGAAGAGGGGATAGAGAGGAAGAGAGACAGAGAGACACTTGCAGCCCTGCTTCACCACTCATGAAGCTTTCCTCCTGCAGGTGGGGACCAGGGACTTGACCCTGGGTCCTTGCGCATTGTATCTTGCGCGCGCTCAACCAGGTGCACCACCACACGGCCCCCTCACCAATTGTTATTATTTTTTGTTATTATTGTGATGTATGGTATCCTCACACGTATGTGTAGGATCTCATTGTGTTGTTAGTTTGCATTTATTTAATCATAGGTGAAGTGTAGCATTTCTTAATATGTCTCTGGGTTATGTGTATCTCTTCTTTAGAAGACTTCAGTTTATACTACAAAACAATAGTAATTAAAACAGCCTGCTGGAATAAAAATGGACACTTGGATTAGTAACAGGATTGAGAGCCCAGATATTAGACCAGAAACTCTAAAATATATAGAAGAAACACCAGTGAAACATCAAAGAGGTATTTGTATATTCAACCCAATGGGCATGTGAAATGAAAACAAGAGTAAATAAATGGGATTACAACAAACTAAAAAGCTTCTACACATTGAAAGCAAACTACACAAGGATAACCAGGTAACTCAGTAAGTGAGAAAAGATATTTGAACATCATATATTCAAAAAGCAACCTATACCAAAAATCTTTTTATTATTATTATTATTATTGATTTAAGAGAGATCAACAAGATTGTAGGATAAGAGGGGAACAATTCCCACCACCAGAGTTCTGAATCCCATCCTCTCCATTGGAAGCTTCCCTCTGGGAGCATGGACCCAGGATCATTATAGGGTGAAGAAGGTGGAAGGTCTGGCTTCTGTAATTGCTTCTCTGCCGGATATGGACATTGACAGGTTGATCCATACTCCCAGCCTGGATATCAGACATCTTTAAAGAACTAGTATAGCTCAACAACAAAAATTCCAATAAAAAAGTGTCCAGAGGGGGTCGGGTGGTAACACAGTGGGTTAAGCGTACATGGCGCGAAGTGCAAGGATTGGAGTAAGGATCCCGGTTCGAGCCCCTGCCTCCCTATCTGCAGGGGGTTCGCTTCACAGGTGGTGAAGCAGGTCTGCAGGTGTCTCTCTTTCTCTCCCCCTCTCTGTCTTCCCCTCTCTCTCCATTTCTCTCTGTCCTATCCAACAAGGACGACATCAATAACAACAATAACCACCACAACAATAAAAAAACCAAGGGCAACAAAAAGGAAAATAAATAATAATAAAAAATAAATAAAAACAAGTTTTTAAAAGAGGCCAGAGAACTAAAAACCTAGGAGACTGGGCAGTGGCACACCTGCTTAAGCACATGTGTTACAGTGAGCAAGGATCTGGGTTGAAGCCTGTGGTTCCCACCTGCAGGCGAAGCTTCACAAGTGGTAAAGCAGGGCTGCAAGTGTCTCTTTTTCTCCCTCTCTATCTCCCCATTCCCTCTCAGTTTCTCTCTGTATCTCTCAAATAAAAATAATATAAAATAAACAAACATTTCAAAAAATTAACTAAAAGCCTAGCATTTAAAATAGTTACCCTCTGTTTATCCTTTTAGTCACATAATCATTAATTTTTTTTTTTTTTAATTTAAGAAAGGAGACATTGACAAAATCATAGGATGGGGGGGTACAACTCCACACAATTCCCGCCAGCCAATCTCCATATCCCATCCCCTCCCCAATAGCTTTCCCATTCTCTATCCCTCTGGGAGTATGGATCCAGGGTCGTTGTGGGTTGCAGAGGGTGGAAGGTCTGGCTTCTGTAATTGCTTCCCCGCTGAACATGGACGTTGACTGGTCAGTCCATACTGCCAGTCTGCTTCTCTCTTTCCCTAGTAGGATGGGTCTCTGGGGAAGCAGAGCTCCAGTACACATTGATGGGGTCTTCAGTCCAGGGAAACCTGGCCGGCATCCTGATGACATCTGGAACCTGGTGGCTGAAAACAGAGTTAACATACAAAGCCAAACAAATTGTTGAGCAATCGTGGACCCAAAGCTTGGAATAGTGGAGAGGAAGTGTTGGGTGGGTACTCACTGCAAACCCTAGTGTACTTCTGCTTTCAGGTATATATTTTGCCATAGTTTATGCATACGTGTGAACATATGCTCTGTCTCATGGAACCTGGTGTATATCTAGGTTTTGGGACTTTGTTAGAAAGTGAACCACCTGGGATGGAATTAGAGAATACTATGAAAGGAAAGGTCTCACCTGTGTAATGAAGCTGAAGGGTTGTCATTCCACACGTGAAGTCTCTGGATGCAGTCTGAACTGAAGCATGTTGAGGTGGCACTTGTGTTGATTAGGTTGTGATCCACGGATGCAGTA
This sequence comes from Erinaceus europaeus, assembly GCF_950295315.1. Lineage (NCBI taxonomy): Eukaryota > Metazoa > Chordata > Mammalia > Eulipotyphla > Erinaceidae > Erinaceus > Erinaceus europaeus. Next base: position 116,088,773 of record NC_080164.1, on the reverse strand, counting down.
TTATTTGATAAGAATTGGGAGAAGCATACGGGAAAGTGGGCCCTACCCTAGGGTCCCAGGACTGGGGGAAGTTTAGGCTCTATAGTGGAAATGTGAGATTCCTGCTGTTCAAGGGTTCAAGAAGACAATGGATAGTTATTGTTATCATCACATTATTTGGTAATTGGGTTAACTTTGAGAAATTCCTTTGTTAGACATACAATCAATTTTTCCCCCTCTCATATTAATTAAATAGTGATTTATATGACTACAGTTTAATAGGAGTGTACATAAACACCATTCTCACCACCAAAAGATTGTGCCCCATCCCCCCCCCCCACCTGCCCAGGACGCCACATGTCCACCCTCCCCCTCACAGGGTTTTTACTTTGGTGCCCTACTTTCAGTTTAGTCAGATCCTGCTTTTAGTTTCCCTTTCTGATCTTCTTTCTCAACTTCTGTTGATGAGTGGGATCATCCCATACTCATCTTTATCTTTAGCTCACTTAACATAATTCCTTCTAGCTCTGACCAAGATGGGTCAGAGAAGTTGAGTTCATTGTTCTTAGTAGCTGCAGTAATCACTAATTTTTATCTTAGTGCTTAGACATTTAGAAAAATCTCTTAATAATGTTAATATCATCTTCAAGTTCGTTATATGATAGATTTGAAATAAGTTTATTAGTTTGCTATTGCTGAGAACTAGTATGACTTTCTGGGTCCCTGGTTTTTAATTTTAATATTAATATAGAAGATATAAAAGAAATTAGGTTTACTTCCCAGGATGGGCCACAAATGAAATACTATAGACCTTCCCGTCCCTTTTCTCCCCATTTCATTTTCAGATGGTGTGCAGCAAAGTGGGGAAGCCATTTGACAGTAGGGGACAAGAAAACAAGTTAATACTATTTTATAAATCATTTTTATTTTCTGAACAGATTAATGAGCCCCCCTCCCCCCAGAGGGAGGGTAGTAGCAGCAGTGTGTTGGAGCAATCAGTAACTTGCACCAGGTTGCAAGAACCAATGTTTAGATCCTAGGGTTTCGTAACTTAAAAAAAAAACAAACTTTATCTTGTACCTTTGGCAGGGTAGAGGGGATAGAGACAGAGAAATAGAAAGGGGAGGAGGAGTTATAGAGAGAGGGGGAGAGGAAGACTGAGAGCTATCGAGCTGCAGCACTGCTTCACTTCTAGTGAAGCTTCCCCCCTGAAGGTGGGGACCAGGTTCTTAAACTTGGGTCTTTGCACACTGTAATCTGTGCTCTCTACTGAATATACCACAGCCTGGCCCTTGTAACTTGTTTAAATACATGGTAAAATTGAATTGCATAAGCTCACAGGTACCATTGAAAACAAATATAATAAAAACTATAGACTCCCAGTTTCCTAATATTTGAAATTACCCTTTGCTACCATTATTTATGCTCTTGAGGTGATTTATGTTCACAGCATCCATGATATTGAACTGTGTCTTTCTACTTTACATTCTCTTCTGACTTTGTGTATAGAGAGTTTATCTTGGTAGCATAATAGGCTTAAATGAAAAAGTATTTTTATTAAAGAAAATAAGACTAGATATAATGGAGGCCATGTGATTTAAAGAGCTCCATTTCTGTGAGTCAACACACTTCAAGTATATAAGGATGTCTGTGTCTACTGTTGCTTTCTCTCTGCCTGGAACACTTTTCCCTGAAGTGTAAACCAGCTACCTTTTCCCATCAGCACCATATGCTGGTCCATCAGAGAGACCTTGTCAGATGATCCTGCCTACACGAGTCACTCTGTCCTACCCACTCCCTCACACTTACCAACACCTCAGTCTGTCTTTCTTCCTTCCTTCCTCTCTCTCTTGCTTTCTTTTTTCTTTTTCTTTCCTCCTGGGAGAAAGTGTGCCTGCACTATGAATCTACTTCTCCTGGAGGCCATTTTTTCCATTTTGTTGCCATTGTTGTTATTGTTGCTGTTGTTGTTGTTAGCTAGGACCGAGATAAATCGGGGGGGGTGGGCAACAGAGAGGGAGAGAGAAAGACACCTGCAGACCTCCTTCACCACTTGTGAAGCAACTTTCCTGCAAGTGGGGATCTGGGGGCTGGAACCAAGATCCTAGGCTGGTCCGTCCTTGTTCTTTAAGCCACGCCACTTAACCTGCTGTGTTACTGCCCGGCCTCCACCTCAGTCTTTATAATAGTCAGTGCCTTCTGAATATACTTCATGTCTATTGTGGTTTATTCTGTTTTCACCACAGCATTGCTCACATTTGGCTTACGATGGTACCAGGGACTGAACCTGGGTCCTCTGGTGCCTCAGGCATAAAAGTCTGTTGCTTAAACCACTGTGCTATTTCCTCTGACTCCCCTGTGCTTACTGTCTTTCTTCATTAGCTTAATACAAGCTCCCCTCACCCCTGCACCCCCACCTGCACCCCCAGAGAAATCTTTCATGATTTATTTATTTATGTAACCATTACACTACTTAGTTCTCACTTTTGGTGATGCTGAGAGTTGAACTTGGCACCTCTTCTGCTCAAGCACTGCTGCTATGCTATATTCCCAGCTCTATTTCTTTTTTATTTAGCCTCAGAACATGCAGTATATGACCAAATTATTCTTTCTTTAAAATGATTTAATATCTGAATAGGCTCTGTTACAGAGAGGCATCTAAAATGGAGTAAGAATCAAAATACTCTCTGAATATGGGATGAAATGCAGTCAGCGTACTACAACTCGAACAAAAAGATGAAAGTTTAGCATTACGTTAATTATGCTGTACTTCTCTGCAGGAATAACGGTCCAAAAGCAACCTTACTTCCATGCATGAGGGTGTGAGCTTTATATTGAACCATAGCAACAGCAGCACAGTCTGATTTTTCTGGGGCATTTCTCCAGCTACAGAAGCTAGCTGTCAAGAATGACTTGCTTTCCCAGAAGACTTGTAAGGGAGAAGCTGAGGCTGCAGTTCTATTCCAAGCTAAACTTTGTATAGTATGAGCAAATAAAATGCAAAGGAGCACTTCCAGTGACTTTGATGAATGTGGCTCTTTCTAATATTTAAGCACTTCCTCCAATTTTCTTACTTGAAGTATGATATGGAGGATGGATAATCCCCAGATTAACAGATCAATCCATTCTCAATTAATCCCTAATTCATTAATTACTGGAATGCAAGGCTCATAAACAGAGAAGTAAAGGACATGGCTACTGTTGAAAAGTAGTAGGGGCAGGGGTAGATAGCATAATGGTTATGCAAACAGACTCTCATGCCTGAGGCTCTGAAGTTCCAGGTTCAATCCCCTGTACCACCATAAACCAGAGCTGAGCAGTGCTCTTGTAAAAATAAATAAATAAATAAATAAACAAACAAATAAATAATAAAATCAAGAGTGTGAGGATCGGCACCATCTTGGGGGAAGCACTTTTTTTTTGTTTTGTCTCCAGGGCTGCCAGCACTACGGAATGCACTGCTCCCAAAGGCTGTTTTTCCCATTTTGTTGCCTGTTGTGATTTTTTAATTGTTATTGTTGTTATAGCTGTTGTTGTTGTTGGGTAGGACAAAGAGAAATCGAGAGAGGAGGGGGAGACAGAGGGGAGAGAAAGATAGGCACCTGCAGACCTGCTTCACCATTTTCGAAGCGAGCTGGGATTTCAAACCGGGATCCTTACACTGGTCCTTGTGCTTTGTGCCATGCGCACTTAACCCGCTATGCTGCACTTAACCCGCTGTGCTACTGCCCAGCCCCCCAGGGGAAACACTTTTATATGTGTATTCATTTTAAGCCCTAAGTATGTGTCAGGCATAGTTGTAGGTGCTAGGCATACAATAACATAAACTCATTTTGATGTCCAAGAGGACAGCAGATGGGGGGAATAAAATGAAGACATTATCAGTGTAACTGTAACACATGGTGATAACTGCTATGATGAGGGAGTTAAGCGTCTTTTAGGAGCATAGAAAGGACACAACAGGTCAGAAGTATGAAGTTTGAAAATTTGATCACATGGTTCCAATTAGCCTTGTGGATTAAAATGATTTTTTTTCTTCAAAGAATGGATTGAGGAAGATGACTTGTCAAAGATGTCTTTGAAAACACTCTTTGGGGGAGACCTCCCCCAGACATGTTTGCCCACATTTGTAGTGTAAATATTGCCATTATACCAGTTTCAAAACTGCCAATATGATGTCAAGGTCTAATGAATATAGAAGACAGGATGCTTTAATGAGAAGAGAAGGTAGAAACACAATTCTGATTGGAGAGGACAGACTAGGAAGAAGGAGAGGATGTTGTACACACTATGTTCCCGAGGTTTAAGCAACTTGCAGAGATGTTTAACAAATGGAGAAATCATCTAGAGTCATTTAAGAGTCAAGACTGTACATACAGAGCCAGACTTTGACGCCAAAATCTGAAGTTGCCACTTGGTTAGAGCGGTGGTGCTGGGCTATTAGCCTGTCTGAGTTTTAGAGTCTCATTATGAAATTGGTGATAGTCATAGTACTGGATACTTGTTAATAGTTGTTAAGAAGAAGAAAAGAGGGCAAGGGGAGATAGCATAGTGGTTATACAAAGAGAATCTCATGCCTGGAGCTCCAAAGTCCCAGGTTCAATCCCCCTGCACCACTATAAACCAGAGCTGAGCAGGAGAAGAATAAAGGGATCAGAAAAGTATGAAGTACTTTAACCAAGAAATATCCTACCAGTGAATGCTATCCTTCACAACACAGAGGGTATATTGGTGATTAGTGAGTAGTGCGGTGGTAAGTGCACAGGGAATGTGAAGAGGACTTCAGGTTGACTTACATTTTTCTGGTAGGTCCAGATAAATACACAGGAATATAATTTTCATGATCCTTCCAGTGAGCAGTAATAAGGATAGACACAGAATTGACAGTGTGAGTAGGTTGTGAGGCATACAGCTGGAGACCATACCTGGGGTGCCCTGTCCTAGGTTTACTTAAGATCATCTGAGTGCTTTAAAAATATAGAGTCTATATTATGCTTGGATTCCAGAGTAGTTTTCTCTCACAGTGAGAGCCAGTAAATGAATTTTCACTGTTACCAAGGTGATGCTGATGAAGTCAATTCACAGAACAGCATGTGTGTCCACTTAAAATGAGTCATTCAAGAATTTGGGTATATGAAGGGGGTCTTAAAGAAATATTGCTGTAGAGAACAGGGTAATGGAAATGGAAGAAATCTAAACACATATAAATTTTCTTGGGAAGGCATTAAATAACAAGGAGTTCACAAAGTTCCAAGAAAAAGAGAATGACTGAGGATGGAAATTAGGCAATAGAGCAAGACCAGCTCAGTGTGAAAGGAGGATGAGCAGAGAGATCCACCATCATCTGAGAGAGTAGAAAGAGGCAGGTCTGGGCACTAGTAGTTGATGGGTAGGATTAGAACAATAGTTTGTAGAGATGATTTGAACAATTCTTATCTAACTGGTTTAATGAAGACTGTCAAACTATCATCTGGTTTTAATTTTTCCTTTAATTGTTGATAGTAACAGAACCCGCTGAGTTTCAGTGGGGTATGTGGTCTCACATGCAGGTATCTGTGGTTTTGTGACTATTTGTGACCATGGTGTGTGATGGTCACAGTGGGAGGACAAAATAGCATGCCCTGGTTTACCCTTTCCTTTCTAACTGGTTAGGAAATGACAGAATTGACAGCTGATTCTGCACATAGAAATGAAGACCATGTGATTGGCCGCTCATGTGAGGCTATGAGTCAGCCTATCTATTTGGGATCCTGGTTGTTCTTCTAAGCATGGACTGTTTCTTACTCACCTGTACGCTACTATGTCAGAAGCAAATACACACATATCTTATGTCAACACCAAATTTGAGATCACTTTTTATTTTTTATTTCCCCCACCAGGGTTATCGGTGGGGCTTGGTGCCTGCACTACAGATCTACTGCTCTGGGCAGCCATTTTTTCTTTCCTTCTTTCTTTCTTTCTTTCTTTCTTTCTTTCTTTCTTTCTTTCTTTCTTTCTTCCTTCCTTCCTTCCTTCCTTCCTTCCTTCCTTCCTTCCTTTCTCTCTCTCTCTCTCTCTCTCTCTCTCTCTTTCTTTTTATCTTTCTATTTTTATTTGACATGATAGAAATTAAGAGGAGAGGGGAAGAGAAAGATAGACCCTGCAGACCTGCTTCACTGCTCATGAAGCATTCCCCCTGCAGGTGGGGAGCCGGGGCTTGAACTGTGTCCTTGAGCATGGTGATATGTGTGTTTAACTGGGTGCACCATTGCCCGGCCCCCAAGTTTGAGATTCTCATGGTTACAGTACCTTAAGCTGTATCCTGACCAATGTGGAGAGATTTTATGTTTTCAATGAATGAGCAGCTGGCACTATATTTGGTCTAGTGTTGGTGAGAAATGGGAATAAATTTTGAAAACAATGAACTTGGTTTGAAATGCCTCATACATGGGGGATGAGGTAGTAGAAATAAGTGAAAGGAAAATACACATGTCTTTCCTGAGATCTTGTGCAGCTAGACCAATTCATGGAAAAAAGAAGTATGAATTAGGTGTGAATTGGCTAAATAAACTCAACAAAAGAAGGAAAACCCCAGTAACCAATTTTAATATACGCTACAAATTTTCTACCAGAAATACCCTTATCAGACTTATAGTTAGAAAATGTTTTACTACAGTAAAAATTAAGAGTATGTTTTTAGTGATGAAAGACTTGTTGAACAACCTATACACACTTACCTTGTAGTGTTGACAGTGAAGAGGTAAACACTAAATCAAATAGGAAATAACAGGAAACTTTATATTACCTAAGATGGAAAATGGTTTAACCTTAGCATGGGAAAGTTCTTGAGGAAAATGATAGCCTTTCAGTTAAAGCTCAAAATGTATAAATCTTTACACTTTGGAAACAAACCAAGTATCATTGATTTGTGCTTCTACTTTCTTTATGGTAGTAAAATCATACTTGACTGGGACTTTCTTTTCTCTCTCTCCCTCTCTCCCTCCCCCTGAGCACTGATAAGCTAAGGCTTTTCACAGTACTGGGATAGAATCTAGAACCTCCAAGCCACAGGCATTAAAGTCTTCCAGAATCATCATGATGTGCTCCCAGCCAAATGTACCAGTTAGTGACTTTCCATAAAAATGGTGAAGCTCTGGCTTCTGTAATTGCTTCCCTGCTGAACATGGGCGTTGACTGGTCAATCCATACTCCTAGTCTGCCTCTCTCTTTCCCTAGTAGGGTGGGTCTCTGGGGAAGCAGAGCTCCAGGATACATTGGTGGGGTCATCTGTCCAGGGAAGTCTGGTCGGCATCATGCTGGCATCTGGAACCTGGTGGCTGAAAAGAGTTAACATACAAAGCCAAACAAATTGTTGGAACAGTCATGGACCTAAAGGCTGGAATAGTGCAGAAGAAGTGTTGGGGGGGGTACTCCCTGCAGACTCTTGTGTACTTCTGCTTTGAGGTATATATTTTCCCTTGGTTTATGGACATGTGTGAACATATGCTCTATCTCAGGGGACCTGGTCTATGGTGAGAATTGTGTGGAGTTGTCCCCCTCCTATCCTACGGTTTTGTTAATGTCTCCTTTCTTAAATTAAAATAAAAAAAACTGATAGAAATATTTTAAAAATGGTGAAGCTTTCTCTGGTATTTATTGTTTTTATTACTTAAGGACTTGCTGGTATTTAGTGTCTTCTATACTTGAGAAAGGATCATTTTAAGTGTGATATTCCCAGTGTGAACCATATGAATGTAAGTATTTGGTCCACTGATTAACAGTAGATCATATCATTTTATTATAAAATATCTCATTTTAATTCTATCTGAAAATTTACATAGATCGTTTTAGGTTGTGACTTCTTTTATATTCTCACAATAGAACTTCTAGTGGTCCTGTGCTTTAGGCAATATAAATGAAAATGTTGTTCACTAGTAAGGTTATGAGATAAGGGATTTCATATTTTTGCTTATGTATTAGGCAACAAAATTGGGAGTGATTCTTTAAGAATACATCAAAATAAGAATTGTGTATATGCCCTGAGTGTGTGTGTGTGTGTATATGTGTGTGAAACTCATGCATATTCATCTAGTTACTATGCCAAATTATTTGCATAGTTTTAATTTTCTTTGTTTTAATCCTTTGCTTTGATAAAGTGGAAATAGTTTATAATACCAGAAAAGGCAGTTCCAAAGAATAAGCTGTGTTTGTACATATAAATCCATGGTGTTTATAGGGAAAATGTTTTAATCTGAGAGACAGGGACTAAACTGAATTTTTTATTATCCTTAATTAATTGAAAAAAAGATTGTTTAACCTCAGTCTTTCTGTCAAATTTGACTGACAGTTAACTACTAGCTAGAGATTCACAGGAATGGCAAGCACCTTAAAATACCTTGAGACTCCTTGAAGAGAAGTGACATGAATGTAATAGAGACAGAAAATATTAATGTGTGAGGAGACACGTTCTTCTCTGTTCCCCTGCCCAACCAATTTACTATGCAGATTGGCCCCATTTTGGAAGATGAACAACAGAATCATGGGTGGGTACTTGTACGAACATGTTGTCTTGAGAGTAAAGCACAAAAGCAGCAGATAGAAAAAAGAAGAGGTAAAGGAAAGGGAAAGTACCACCAAGAAGCAGAGAATAGGGAAGGAGATTGAGAGAAGAGGATTGAAAATTGGATTGAAGAAGAGCAGAGGGGTAATAAAAAACTGGAAATCAACATGAATGAGAAAAGTCATTTGTTATTAAAGTTATTATTTAATGTTGTTATAAATTGTTGTTTTCGACGAGCTATGTTGTTTTCGCCGGGCTGGCTTCACGGGCGGGTAACAGATGACCAGGGACTCATGGCTGAGCTGTAGGCAGTATCTCTTTATTCATGCAGGACGCAGCACAATCTAAGATGAGCTAAGCTAAACTCAAGTACCCTAAAACTCACAATGCTGTCTTTATATATACTTGCCAAGCAGGGTGGAAACAGGATGTGACATAGAGAGGGTGGAGAGAAAAGTGACTGGTGAAAATCAGAGTGTGACAAGGAGGGGGCTGAGCAGGCGAGAATCCTATCACTGAACCACCAATGCCCTGGAGGGAGGGTGGTGCTTGTTAACAGTGGTTATGTAAATAGAATGCAGTGGTTATGTAAATAGTATAGTGTTAAGCAGGGGGGATTTAAACCAAATGAAACAGAAGGGGTCTCATGCATACCAACAATAAATTAGATTTCCTTTAATATTTTTAAGAGGTTCAGCTAAGAATTTGAATTAGTTTTAATTACTTTTGATAGCTCAATTTTATTTTTCTCAATATAGCATTTTATGACAAATATTTGACTCTTCTGGAAAAACAAAGCCCACACAAATGAAAAATTAGCTTCCTGTTTTCAGATACCTTATATTAACATTGAATTAATCAAATATAGTGAAAGTAGAAGCTTGCACAAAGTGTTGAATATCTGACTGCCCAGTTAGACTTGTGACCATTGGCAATCAGTCATATTCAGTTTCAAATATAACATACAAAGTTGTACTGGTTTTCTCCAAAATATTTCATTGCTCTCATGACCAGGAATCAGTTAATATCTGCACTATAAAATAATAGAATGGGACATCTTGGTTGCTTCCAGGTTTGAGCTATTACAAACCACTGCTTTGAACCTAGGTGTATCCAGATCTCTTTGAATATGCGTTGTTGTGTTCTTTGGCTAGATCCCTAGGAAAGAAAGTACCAGGTCATAGGATAGATCCATTTCTAGAGTTCTGAGAAAACTTCAGACCATTTTCCACAGGGATTGAATCAATTTACATTATAGTTTACATTCTGTTTTCTGAGATGTGGTAAATCAGACTGAGTATGGGTTTGAGCAGGTAGGAACACAGACACAGTATTTGAGTTGGAGTTGACAAAGAGGGAACAACAAATGTTGTTAAAATTCGGGGGTTCTAGCTGGCTGGGATAGCTTCACGGGCGGGTAACAGAGACTACCAGAGACATACGGCTGGGCAGGGAAGCTGTATTTCTTTATTCAGGAATAACGATTCATAAACTAAACCAAACTAATCACCAAACAGAACTCTGCTGTCTCTTTGCGGCGGCGCAAGCACTCTCTCTAACTCCGGAACTCAGGAACTCTCGCGGGGTTCCTAGGGGCGAGGCCAAGCAGGCCCGCAAAACTAAAAGGACTGATCCAATTCTCTTGGCGGGGGAGAACTAGAACCCAATGTAAAGCATACAACAATTCCCCCTTTTCTTTTTAACTAAATGATTATAGGATCAAGGGTGTGGGGTGAACAGAAACCTATATCGTACAGGCATTTTTTTAAAAAAGAAACTGGCACAAACATGGAGAAACATGCAAGCAAGTAACAAGAACCAGTGTGCTGCCAAGGGAAGGCCTGAGGGGGCCATTTTTGCCTCTGTGGGCAAAACTTTATCAGCTTAAAAAAATTTCTTGCCTCTGGGGGGGCGTACTTTCTTGCCTCTGGGGGGCGTACTTGCCTCGACGGGCATTTGCATGGGGGTGGGGAATGGCCTAGAGTCCCAAAGGCAGCTGGCTGCAATTTACTTACTATTAAACAAAACTTGTTATTAGCATATTTCTAATAGAGAAGGAATTTGAGACTTTTACATATCAACAACATCTTTTAACCTTTTGTTACACCCATTCAAGATGGAGTCACACCCTAGTTGTGTGCGGAAAGGAAACCTCAGGCATGAGAATAATTAGCATAGCCATTGTGCGATCTACCATTTCTAATAGAGAAGGTAATGGAGAGTTTTACATATCAACAAGTCTATTTAACCTTTTGTTTAGACCAACTTAGTTAAAATATATTGATTGTTAACTAATTTTTACCTCAGACTTTAAATGTAAGTTAATTTTATCTTTATGAGAATTACGTTGAAAACCTTTTTCATTTAACTTTGACTAGTAAGAATTTAGCCTTAAAGTTACTGTTTACCAAACTTTAAACATACACATAAACATGGTCATTAATACACAAGGAGAGAAACCTTTGTTACGAAGACATGTCATTTTAAACACAAATTTAAATCTGTCTTAGTTTTTGGGGGTGTGCGTTGTCCAGTGGTGGTCTCTTGGGCAGCTTCACTTCTAGGAATTGCAGGTTGCAATCTCTGCACAAATCTCTGCGTACTCTAGCTTGTCTGCCTTCAGACCGGACTGGCGGCTGGAGATCTCGTGTGCCCAGTTTCAGCAGGGAGCCCGGGGGTCTGGGAGGTCCGGGATCGTTCCAGAATTCATAGCAAGAGGGCAGGCGGGCCAGCTTTGTAAAAGGCATGGGCCTAGGTCCCCAGGGGTGGCGGCCATGATAGGCCGCAGCGGCCCTGCCCCATGGCCCTGCCATGTCTGCTGCCCTGTTCGCAGTGGCCGAGCAGCGTGGAGGGATCACGTGTCCAGTGCCCTGCGCCACGCGGTGGAAGCCGGCTCCTGTGGGCTGGCCTACGTGCTGGCATTGGGCTCCTGCGTGGTGGCATCGGGCTCCTGCGTGTTGGCATCGGGCTCCTGCGTGGTGGCATCGGGCTCCAGCGTGTTGGCATCGGGCTCCAGTGTGTTGGCATCGGGCTCCTGCATGTTGGCGTCGGGCTCCAGCGTGTTGGCGTCGGGCTCTTGTGTGGTGGCATCGGGCTCCTGCGTGGTGGCGTCAGCCTCCTGCAGGCTGCGGGGCTGCAGGGCTGCGGGCACGGTGCGCAGGGTTGTCTGGGTGCAGCTGGCTGGCTGGCTGTTTAACCAGGTGGAAACAGCAGCTCCGTGCCTCTGGCTGTTCTGAGTTCGCCCGAGCGAGTGGAAACCACAGAGTGGTCCAGAGATAAATGTTCCAGAAACAGCGAAACAGTCTCGTGAAGAAAGAGCAGAGGTCTTTGGAGATCCCTTCACAAGCAGAAGAGAAGGCCATAGTACATAGGTAGCCAAATTGTCTTTACTTATCTGAGAGATGCGCAGGTCAGGTCCACGTGGGCGCCATTTGTTGTTAAAAATTCCGTCGGCTCCTGCCGGGCTAGCTTCACAGGCGGGTAACAGAGACGCGGAGACATACAGCTGGGCAGGGAAGCTGTATTTCTTTATTCAGGAACAACGATTCATAAACTAAACCAAACTAATCACCAAACAGAACTCTGCTGTCTCTTTGCGGCAGCGCAAGCACTCTCTCTCTCGCGGGGTTCCTAGGGGCGGGGCCAAGCGGGCCGCAAAACTAACAGGACTGATCCAATTCTCTTGGTGGGGGAGAACTAGAACCCAATGTAAAGCATACAACAAACAAATATAGATTAATAAATGAAGGAGGCCACCTGGAGATAATTAGAGACAAAGATACAGAGCTCTATTGCTGAGAGAAAACACAGGGATTCATCCTGCTCAAAGGCTGTCAAGCACTTTCCCGGTTGCATTGAGAAGTAGCCATAATAATAAAGGGTAAGGCTTTCGAAGATCCAATTTGACTTAATTGGAGGAAGAGATGAGAAGCAGCAAGTCTAGCAAAGAAGACAGTTGAATTTGTCAAAATGACAGGAGTTCAAACAGGCGTTATGTCATCAAGACAGAGCCATATACTCACTGTAGCCTTCTGGCTTCCTCTGGTAGGCTAGAAGGTCCTAATAGTTTATTAATTTACATTTAGTGAGTGTAGTGAGGAACACAGAGAATGCTGCTTAATACCATGCATTGCAGTAACGCTTAGCTGAGAGTACAGTTATTTTAGTTACTTAAGCCATTGTATAGTTGATATATTTTGACAGAGCAAGATGCAATTTAGCTGTTTAGTCTCTGTCGGCAGATATTGTGAAGCCAGTCATCAAATCACTACTGTATTTGTAATACCATGTTTCATGCACTGCTGTAGACATGGAATGTAATGGAGAGTAGCACAGACATCATTTTCCTGCTTAAAAACTTTCTGTTCTGTTGTTGATGAAAGAGCATAGGAACTAATTCTATATCATTCGTGTAGTTATGCATTCAATTATTTATTCACATGATGAAAAATTCTATAAATCACTGGAAAACAGTTGGAAGATGATATTAAAAATACTTGAATGACAGGATGGAGGGAGCCATAATGAAGATCAGGGAAAGAATATTTCAAGGCAAAGAAGCATAAAAAGTTAGTAGACAAAAGTGGAGATGAGTATTTCTGGTAGAGAGAAAGAAAGACAGTGGGACTAGCATGTAGCGACTAAAAGAAGATGAAGAGGCTTGAGATCCTTGAGGCAGATAGCAACTATTAATGCAGAGTCTGTGCACAGTGGATAGGACTTTAGAATTTATTACGGTTAATGGCAAGCCCTGGAGCTGGGGAAGTGATGTTTTTTGGTTTATGCTTCAAAATGATCACATTGGCTGTCAAGACCGAGGGCAGGCAGAGACCGAGGTGGGTGTCAAGACCGAGGGCAGGCAGAGAACTGCCTGGTGGCAGGTGCAACAGTTCTGGTGGCGGATCCTGAAGGATTAGGATAGAGCCGTGATGGCAGCAGAGATGGTAAGACAGAGGCCTAATTTTTCCCAGAGCCCTGCTCTGCTCTAGCTTATTCTGGTGCCAGGGATTGAGTTTGAGATCTCAGAAACTCAGGCATGAGACTGCCATCTGTTTCACAGATGAATGGTATGAATTCTTTGTGAAGAATTGTGTAAGAAGACAGAACCAAGGATGCCATGTTAGTTTTCCTTGAACAATTGGAGGAAGGTGGAGTTATTTACAGAGATGGGGAAAAATGTGGGGACAATAATCTCTCTCTCTCTCTCTCTCTCTCTCAATTTTTGGTTTTTGGCCATGTTGTTATTTCAGTCAGTGAATTTCAGTATATATTTCCCAAGTGTGCTCCAAATTCCAGCCTATGTTGAGATTACTGGGAAAAAGAAAATCCCTCTATACAGCTTACACTGTAATAGAGAGATAAACCCAGAAGCAATAGCACATTTTCCAGTTAGCTGTTAATAATGTTCATGATTAGAAAAACAAGAGAGTAATGAGAAGTGCTGAAGGTGGTGGTTAGTTTGTTGTATTTTAATATGGTAATAGAAAACTATTTCTTGAACTTTTTTCTTTTAAATTTTATGATTTTTTTTGGAAATAGTATTGCATATAACAGTATGCACATTTCAGATGTGCACATATGATGCTCAGTTCACTATTAAAATTCCAGTTCTGCTTACTGGATCTATCTATCTATCTATCTATTTATCTTATTTATTTCTTTATTTATTTTTAATGAGAGATACAGAGAGAAGGTAGGAGGAGAGAACCCTGAGCATTTATTTACCATCTTTATACTGCCTTTTTAAAAGTTTCCTTCAAAGATGTTTGCTTACTCTTCTTTTTAAATTATTTTATTTTATTTTGTTTATTTAAGAAAGGAGAGAGTAACAAAACTGTAGGATAAGAGGGGTACAGCTCCACACAATTTCCACCACCCCATCTCCATATCCCATCCCCTCCCCTGATAGCTTTCCCATTCTCTGTCCCTCTGGGAGTATGGACCCAGGGTCCTGGTGGGTTGCAGAAGGTAGAAGGTCAGTCTTCTGTAATTGCTTCCCCGCTGAACATGGGCGTTGACTGGTCAATCCATACTCCCTGTCTGCCTCTCTCTTTCCCTAGTAGGGTGAGTCCCTGGGGAAGCAGAGCTCTAGGACACATTGGTGGGATCATCTGTCCAGGGAAGTCTGGTTGGCATCATGCTGGCATCTGGAACCTGGTGGCTGTAAAGAGAGTTAACATACAAAGCCAAACAAATTGTTGAACAATCATGGACCTAAAGGCTGGAATAGTGCAGAAGAAGTGTTGGCGGGGGGGTACTCCCTCCAGACTCTTGTGTACTTCTGCTTTCAGGTATATATTTTTCCCTGGTTTATGGGCACAGTGTGAACATATGCTCTATCTCAGGGGACCTGGACTATATCTAGGCTTGGGGACTTTATTGGGGAGTGGAATACCTGGAATGGAATTAGAGAATACTATGAAAGGAAAGGTCTCACCCGTGTAATGAAGCTGAAGGGTTGTCATTCCACACGTGAAGTCTCTGGACACAGTCTGAAGTGAAGCATGCTGGGGTGGCACTCATTGCGTTGATTAGGTTGCGATCCGTGGATGCAATATTATTTGATTTGAATTGAGAGAAGCATGCAGGAAAGTGGGCCCCACCCTAAGGTTCCAGGACTGGGGGAAATATAGGCTCTATAGTGGAAATGTGAGGTTCCTTCTGTCTTAGGGTTCAAGAAGACAATGGATAGTTATTGTTATCATCACATTATTTGGTAATTGGGTTAACTTTGAAAAGTCCCTTTGTTAGGGTTTGGGGTATAATACCCAGCGTCTTGTATATAGCTGTGCTACCAGTTGCTTCTGTTCTCCCTGGTCTAGGCTTTTCCTATCTGTCTGTCTATCTATCATATTATTTTTTAGCCCCTAGAGTTTTGCTGGGGCTTCAAGCCTGCATGATCCTTCTCCCCCCAACCCCAGCAAATTCCTCTTCTCCTCCCCCTCCTCCTCCTCCTCCCCTCCCCCTCCTCCTCCTCCTCCTCCTCCTCTTCTTCTTCTTCTTCTTCTTCTTCTTCTTCTTCTTCTTCTTCTTCTTCTTCTTCTTCTTCCTCTTCCTCTTCCTCTTCCTCTTCTTCTTCTTATCAGAGGGTGAGAGATAAGGGGAGAGAGTGAGATAGAGAAGCACTACTCCACCATTTATGAAGCTTCCTCATACCATCTATCTAAATTCATAGCATAGACGGTTGGACTAGTTTTACTTTAGTAGCAGGTGACATTGTAGATTTATTTGACTTGTCACTAATGGTAAATAAAACAAATCCTGAAGTTGTATTTGAAGTTCTAGGGGCAGCAAGTTGTGGGGTGGAGACAAGGAGTCCTGCTGCTGCTAAGATTGTGCTGGGTGGGGGAAGGGAGAGAGAAGGCTAGGCTGTTGTGTGTATTAATACCCTTTCTCTCTGGGAACCCTGCTGTGAGTCTTAGTTGTCTGCCCTGTCTTGTTATGAGGTCCTGAGGGGAGGAAAACCAGCTTTGAGATCACTTCTCTCTGGTGTTCTCTTTCTTACAGACCCAGCCTTTGAGGAGAACCTGAACTCTTCTGCCCAAGTCAAGGGCATGTGCCTCTACCCCATTCTGCCCTCCCCTTCTCAGGGCCCCTGTCAGGTTTGCTGTCTGCTGCCCTCCTGGTTCATTGATAGTTTTTCCTCTTGAGAGTGAAGCACAGAAGCGCCTGATACTATCCTGGTCAGAAAAATAACAGAAGTATAAATACTTAAATTAGAATGAGTACCATTTTAACAAGGTGCCACTGAATCAGAGGTTGGAAGAAAGTGAGGGCACTGAATTTTTGCCATCTCTCTAAATAAATCTACTATTCTTCAGTTGCTCAGGAGAAAAATGACATGGCATCCCTGGTTCTCTCTTCAAAAATTCTCTCCATAAAATTCTTCAGAAAGTTATGTTGCTCACTGTAAAACAGTTAGCTGTTCCTCTTGCCAGAAGGTGTCTAGCTATTATAAACTGGGCCAGCATTTGAACCTAGGAACTAATCTTAGAATCTACAATGTTATTACTGTGGTGTATTATTTCACACATAATGGCCACTCTTAGTTTCTTACCTGTTGAAATGAGACCTCTTCTTCCATTTACCAGACACCCTTCCTCTTTCTCACAGTGTTTCTCTCCTTCCTCACCCTTCCTTCCTTCCTTCCTTCCTTCCTTCCTTCCTTCCTTCCTTCCTTCCTTCCTCTCTCTTTTTTTGTCACAAAGGTTATCACTGAGCCTGGCACTATGGTCTATGGCACTATGACTAACCACTTCCTGTGGTGATTTTTTAAAAAATAAGTATACAGTTTAAAAAAATAAGTATACAGTTTTTTAAAAAAATTCTTTTAATTATTTGTATTTATTTATTGGATAGAGACAAACAGAAATTGAGAGGGAAAGGGGAGATAGAGAGACAGAGAGACAGAGAGACACAGAGCACAGCTTCACTACTTGCAAAGCTTTTCCCCTGCAGGTGGGAACCAGGGACTTGAACGTGGGTCGTTGTGCATTGTAACATATAAGCTCAACCATATGTACTGCCACCTACTCTCCAGCCCTGGCAGCCATTTTCTCATTCTTTTTCTTTTTCTTTTTATTTGAGAGAAATTGAGAGGGGGGAGGACTAGAGAAACGGAGAAAAAGACATATGCAGACGTGCTTCATGGCTCATGAAGCATTCACCCTGCAGGTGGGGCGCAGGGCCTTGAACAGCACTGACAGGTCAGGACTGCTGATGGGAACTGAGCAGAAAGGGCAGGTAAGAGAACAGTCCTTCAAGTCTCACAGCAAGTGCTATTTAAAGACCTCAGAAAGACTCACCTCTGACCTTTTCCCCCAGGAGCTTCCAGGAACACTCCCACAATTCAGATCTTATGACAGTTTGGAGACTGGGAATGAGGAAACAGATAGATAAGCTTGCCTACATTTCTTTGGCTATTGCTTTAGACTTTGTAAGAATTTTTCTTTTGTTTTCTGATGCAGAAATTGAAGGAGAGCCATTTAACTCCCCCCCCCCCCCCAGAAGCAAATCAGTGCATTTGTGCAAAAAGCAATGAGATGTTTCAGTCAGGACAGCACTTATTTTGTAGCTATTAATCTATTTCCAAATGACTCCATAGATTTACATTTGAATTACACAGCTGTTAATTTGTTTCATCTAATCACTCAGCATGGGACTTTAGGTCTGGATATGGCAGCTCTTCAAATAAATCTGTACTTTGCAAAAGGGAAAAATGCAACATCTAAATCCATAACCATACCACTAAAGAAAGCTTGGATCACCATTGAAATGAAAGAAATTGTGAAAGGCACATCCTGATCTTTACATTCAGGTATTCATTTTTTTTAATTTTAAAAAATATATTGTATTGTTTAGACCTAATTAAATAGATGCAGATTGAGTAAGCAGTTCAAAACTCAAGAGAAAGTTTAAGTGCATTTCAAATTATAAATAGAATGAAGCTATGCAAAATACTGCTTTATTTATTATAATCACAGAAATATTAGCAGTAGTCAATAGGCAATTAAAGATTGAATTATTAAGTCTCTTCCATTATTTATTTTATTTTATTTTATTTTATTTTATTTTATTTTATTTTATTTTATTTTATTTGCCTCCAGGGTTATTGCTGGGGCTCAGTGCCTGCACCATGAATCCACTGCTCCTGGAGGCCATCTTTTCCCCCCTTCTGTTGCCCCTGCTGTTGTAGATGTCATTCGTTGTTGGATAGGACAGAGAGAAATGGAGAGAGGAGGGGAAGACAGAGAGGGGGAGAGGAAGATAAACACCTGCAGACCTGCAATACTGCCTGTGAAGTGACTCCACTGCAGGTGGGGAGCCGGAGGCTCGAATCGGGATCCTTGTGCTGGTCCCTGCACTTTTCGCCATGTGCACTCAACCCACTGCACTACCGCCCAACCCCTGTCTGTTATTTATTTTTTTTAAAGTGATTTGAATAGATATTTGCATGATGTGTGCTGCTTTTACTTTAATTGCCTTGGGATGTAGAGAAAGCTAGAAATATCTGTTTGGCTTAGAGGATACTATTTAACCTCTGTTTCCAGATGTTTTAACATCTTCAGTCTGTGAATACAAATGGGACTAGAGTACTCAGATGTATGTCATTGTTTCTTTTTATTATTATTATGATATTCCTCATTTGCATGTGTGAGCTCTTGGATCCTCCCAGGAATACTGTGAGGTATGAACTACTACTACAACATTTTACATGAGCTGTGAACAACTATAACCACCATTTTACAGAGGAAACAAATGCTGATCATTAAGTTCCCTCAGAGGGTATCTAGCTGTTCCAAGGTGGGCCAACATTTAGATCCAGGAGCTCATCTCAGAACCGAAGGTCTTACTGTTATTTCACATACCATGGGTGTTTCCTTCTTGCTTTCTGAAACAGGACCTCATCTTCCATTTATCTGGCACCCTTCTTAACTGAGTTGGGTCTCTCCTTTTCCCTTCCTTCCTCTCCTCTCCTCTCTCCTCCTCTCTCAAACCTTCCCCTCCCCTCCCCTCCCATTTCCTTCCTTCCCTTTCCTTTTCTTCTTTCTCTTTTCTCTTTCTGTCGCCAATGTCTCTTTCCTTCCCTATTCTTTCTCTCCCTCTCCTTCTCCCCCCCCATGTATCTTTCCCTTCCTCTTCTCCCTCCATTCCTTCTTCCCCTTCTCCCTCCCTCCCTTCCTTTCTTCCCTCCTGAAACATAGAGGCTGAGAGAGCAGGAGAGTAAGGAGACTGGGATAGAAACCAGAGCATTACCCTGGTCTAGATAAACACCCTTGAATATAGATTCTGCAGCTTATTTTCTTTTTTTTTTTTTTTTTTCCTCCTCCAGGGTTATTGCTGGGCTCGGTGCCTGCACCATGAATCCACCGCTCCTGGAGGCCATTCTTTTCCCCCCTTTGTTGCCCTTGTTGCAGCTTCGCTGTGGTTATTATTATTGCCCTTGTTGATGCAATTCGTTGTTGGATAGGACAGAGAGAAACGGAGAGAGGAGGGGAAGACAGAGAAGGGGAGAGAAAGACAGACACCTGCAGACCTGCTTCACCGCCCGTGAAGCGACTCCCCTGCAGGTGGGGAGCCGGGGGGGTCGAACCGGGATCCTTACTCCGGTCCCTGCGCTTTGCGCCACATGCGCTTAACCCACTGTGCCACCGCCCGACCCCCTGCAGCTTATTTTCTTAACGCCTGTCTCTACACACACTCTCAATACTCCCCACGGCTGGATGAGAACACAAGCACTTTCCTATTCTTTGCATCTTTTCTCCTTCTGGACCCATGCAGCAGAGATATGATATGACAAAATGAGATGAAGTACCCAAATGTGCTCTTTTTTTCTGCCTCCAAACCCAGTACATTTCAAGTTAGATCAGTGGGGACCTTGCATTTATGTACTTCATTATAGATTTTTTTTTTTTTTTGAGGCTACTGGGCAAAGGGATGTTTTAGAAGAGACATCTATAAAATTTCTGTCCATGAAAAACCAAGAGGAGGAGGACACACAATAACTAAGAAACAAGTAAAGTGCTCTCCTCGAGTCTTGAAGAACTAACCAGGGTCAAAGAGTCTTAAAGCACAAAAGTGAAATTTTAAAAACACTTAAAAATATTTATTTATTTATTTTCCCGTTTGTTGTCCTTGTTTAATGTTGTTGTTATTGATGTCGTTGTTGGTGGATAGGACAGAGAGAAATGGAGAGAGAGGAAGACAGGGGGAGAGAAAGACAGACACCTGCAGACCTGCTTCACCGCCTGTGAAGCGACTCCCCTGCAGATGGCAAGCTGGGATCCTTACGCTGGTCCTTGCGCTTTGTGCCACGTGTGCTTAGCCTGCTGCACCACCGCCCGACTCCCACAAAAGTGAATTTTATGATAACTGTTTTTAATGTTTCCATCCTCCTCCATTTCACTTTCTTCCTTGCTATACCTCCGTAGTAGAAAAAAAATAATAATAAGGTGCAATTGTAAGTTATAATATCATGACTTTTTGCCTTTTAAACTTATTTGGAATTATAAGACACTAGACACCTGTATTACCAAAGAAGTTACAGATATCCTTGAGAATGATGATAAAAGACAAAGGAGCCTTTAAATCACAATTCAAACAAAGAGATCTGTGCATATGCATGTTCATAGCAACATGCTATTTGTAGTAGCCTAAACATGGAAGCAACCCAGATGCCCAATGACACATGAGTAGTAAACAAAGTTGTGGAACATATACACAGTGGCATCCTACTAAGTTATTAAAAATGATTTCCCTGGGCAGACGACCTTGCCAATGTGTCCTGGAACTCCACCTCCTAAGAGCCCTACCCCACTAGGGAAAGATAGAAACAGGCTGGAGGTTTGGATAGACCTGTCAGTGACCATGTCCAGCAGAGAAGCAGTTACAGAAATCAGAACTCCCATCTTCTGCACCCCATAAAGATCTTTGGTCCTTGCGTCCAGAGGGATAAAGAATAGGGAACCTTCCAATGGAGGGGATGGAATATGGAATTCTGGTGGTGGAAATTGCATGGAATTGTACCCTTCTTATCCCACAATCGTTATTAAATCACTAATAAAAGATGATGAAATGGAGTTGAGCAGTGGCACACTGGGTTAAACGCACATACTACGAAGGACAAGGACCTGCTTAAGGATCTGGCTTCAAACCCCTGGCTGCACACCTGCAGGGAGTTGCTTCACAAGTGGTGAAGCCAGTCGGTAGGTGTCTTTCTCTCCCTTTCCTCTCAAATTATATCTCTGTCCTATCAAAAAAAAAAAAAAAAAGCTGCCAGAAACAGTGGATTTGTAGTGCTGGCACCAAGCCCCATCAACTGGAGGCAATAATAATAATATAAATAAATAATTATATTTTAAAAAATGATGAAATAATCTCCTTTGCCTCATCTTGCATGGAACTTAACTGAGGCCAACCAGAAAGAGAAAGATGAATGCCAGGTGCCCTCACTTATAGGAAGAACCTAAGGAACAAAAAGAGAAAACGGCAAAAATTGGACTAGGCACAGTCTGTTGTAGCAAGGTTGCTTGGGGGTGAGGGAGATGAGTGGGCACTGAAGACCCACAATGGTGGTGGAATTTATGTGCTGACATCTATCATGGAAGGTTGAGAAATTGTACCCACATGACAACAACTGTCTTGTAAATCATTATTTCCCTAATAAAACAGTTTTGTTTGTTTTTTAAGTTGCAGTAACAGCTGTTTTTCCCTACTTCATCTGGGGGACTAATGGTACAGTTGTTGACTTACAGGTATCACTCTTCACCTCCCCCTCATAGGTGTCTACAAGAATTCCACCCCCCAACCTAGGTCCTTTTGCAATATCAGGCACTAGGACTTCAGAAACCCTCCCCTCCCACTCCCCTCCCCCCCAGTCACACAGCTATTTAAGAAGTTTTTCTACTGTATATTCAGAAAGGAAACAGTAGCATCTCAGCTCCTCTTGTTCTTGTGTGGTATGAAACTCATTTGCCTTGGAAAGTTTTTCTTTTTTTCCCCTCTACCCTGTGAATGTTTGCACTTTGAAAGACCGTATTCTTAATTTAGATGGCAGCTGAGCCAAATAACTTGGCATAATTACAAAAGAAACCAAAAAACCCCAAACAGTGTTGATGTTAAAGGAAGCTCATCCACTCTGAGGGCTGTCATCATTCAACATCACATGTTTCACAGGAGCAAGTATTTCTTGTAACAACTCCAAGGTAGGACTTTTACCATCACTACAAAAGGCAGGCTCAGCTGCAGAATCTAAACCATGGCATTTTCATCAGGTGTTTGTCATTCATTTATAGTTTCCACACCCCAGATCAAATTAAGAAAGTAGAGATTTTTTTTTTCCTTTTTCTTCTTTTTTTTTTTTTAAACCATAGGCAGTGCTGTCATGCTACCTAGTAATATAGTTGACTACCTCCTCTATCAGGTTGCCAAGGGAACAGAACTAGAAAATGAATTGAATGTCAAATTCTGCAGGAGAAAGAGAAAAGATTTTATTAACCCTTTCTCCACATACACTGTGTTTCAAACTATTATTTATTAGATTAAGTAGGAACAAAGAGAGCTGTGAAAAAGTAATGGGACTATTAAGGTTCCTAATTGATCTGAGTATATCACATTAAAAGACAAATTCAACTTCTGTTACAAAAAAAAAAAAGCAAGCCTGTATTCCACTTTGTATCAGAAAATTATTTTAAATAAATCAGCGACCCAACAAGATCTTCCAAAGAGATGATCCATAGTAATATGAGAAGTTGTGGATTATTATGTGAAAGGAAGTGATCTGGACTTAGTTCTGAATTCAGCAGTTCTTGCAGTTAGCTTTTATTTTAATATTTAAATAGCAAGACATAAACACTTGAAAAAAGATTATATGTTTTTCCCCTGTGTCATGGAAAATGTATGTGTATGTTTATTATATATGCTATTTGAGGCATATATCAGAGGTGTTGTCTTTCTTGTTTTTTTTTTTGGTAGTATAGTACATTTCTTTTAATATGTTTTATTATACTTTTTAAAATAAAGTAAGTCCCTTTGCTGAATAGTAAGTCCTGTGAAAATAGTAATCATCTGTGTATCTTAGCATTATAAAACCTATGTAGTATTCTGCACAGAAAATGCCAATAACATTTGTCGAATGAATGAATGAATGAACTAATGGAAGGATATGGCTATCATGCATATTATAGCAGATCTTATTCTGGACAAAATTATCTTTTCTAAGAGGTATGAAGTTTAATTTTTGTATTGAAAGCCAATTTTTTTTTATTTAAGAAAGGATAAATTAACAAAACCATAGGGTAGGAGGGGTACAACTCCACACAATTCCCACCACCTAATCTCCATATCCCACCCCCTCCCCTGATAGCTTTCCCATTCTCTATCCCTCTGGGAGCATGGACCCAGGGTCATTGTGGGTTGCAGAAGGTGGAAGGTCTGGCTTCTGTAATTGCTTCCCCGCTGAACATGGGCGTTGACTGGTCGTCTGCCTCTCTCTTTCCCTATTAGGGTGGGTCTCTGGGGAAGCAGAGCTCCAGGACACATTGGTCGGGTCTTCAGTCCAGGGAAGCCTGCCCGGCATCCTGATGACATCTGGAACCTGGTGACTGAAAAGAGAGTTAACATACAAAGCCAAACAAATTGTTGAGCAATCATATACCCAAATCTTGGAATAGTGGAGAGGAAGTGTTAGGGGGTACTCACTGCAAACTCTAGTGTACTTCTGCTTTCAGGTATATATTTTGCAGTAGTTTATGGATACGTGTGAGCATATGCTCTCTCTCATAGAAACTGGTGTATATCTAGGTTTTGGGACTTTGTTAGAAAGTGAACCACCTGGGATGGAATTAGAGTATACTATGAAAGGAAAGGTCTCTCCCGAGTAATGAAGCTCAAGGGTTGTCATTCCACACGTGAAGTCTCTGGACACAGTTTGAGGTGAAGCATGTTGAGGTGGCAATTGTTGTGTTGATTAGGTTGCGATCGGCAGATGCAATATTATTTGATATGGATTGGGAGAGGCATACAGGAAAGTGGGCCCTATCCAAGGATTCCAGGACTGGGGGAAGTAGGGGCTCTATAGTGGAGATGTGAGGTTCCTGCTGTTTTAGGGTTCCAAAAGACAATCGATAGTTAATGTTATCATCACATTACTTGGTAATTGGGTTAACTTTGAAAAGTCCTTTTGTTAGGGTTTGCTGTATAGTACCCAGTATCTCGTATATACCTGTGCTATTGGTTGCTTCTGATCTACTTGGTCTAGGATTTTGAGAGAGTCTGCATATCAATTACACAGCCTATATATTAAAAAGATTCAGTTTGTGTTTTGAAAAATTTCGAGACATAGAATTAAATTTACCCCTCTCGTATTAATTAACTAGTGATTTATATGACTACATTTTGCTAGGAGTGTACATAAACACCATTCCCACCACCAAAAGACTGTGATCAATCCCTCCCACCCACTCCCACCCCCCACTGGCCCAGGAAGCTGCATGTCTACCCCTCACCACAAGGTTTTTACTTTGGTGCCCTACTTACAATTTGGTCAGGTCCTGCTTTTAGTTTCCCTTATTGAAAGCCAATTTTAAGATCATTATTTCCTTTTAAAGATAGTCACTTAGTGATTTACATTAATTTATACAAATGTATATAGTTTGTGATTTGCATATATTTGTGCAGTGAACTGCTATGGAAAATATTCGTACAGTGAACTACAGGGAAAAATCTAGGATGACTTAGAAAATCCTTCTCAGTTTCAGTATTTTTTAAGATATTAATTTATTGATTAAAGAGACAGAGAGAGAGAGAGAGAGAAACAGAGCATCAGTTTGGTATATATCGTGCTGGGTATTGGATTGAGAACTTCCTGTGTAAGTGTCCAACACTATCCACTGAACTGTTTAGTGATCTTTTTCATGTTATCTTTGAAATCCCTACAAAGCAATTTTTTAATACTTATTATGAAATTCAATTTAATGAAGAAATAGCTTTTCAAACTCACTTTTTGGATGAAAAGTGTTTGGTTCCTTCAAATATATTCCTTATATTCCTAGGAAACGAATTGCTGAATAGGTCCATTTCTAGTTTCTGAGAGCTCTCCAGACTGCTCCCTCCACAGGGGTTGGACCAACTTATATTTCCAACAACAGTATAAAAAGGTGCCTTTACCCCCACAACCTCTCCACAATTTGTTCTTGCTATCCTTGCTGATGTGTGACTTTCACATAGGAGTGAAGTGGTATCTCATTGCCTTTATTTGCGTTTCTCTGATAATCAACGACTGAACATTTTTTTCATTTGTTTGTTGGCCTTTTAGATCTCTTCTTTGGTGAATTTTCTGTCCATATTCTCCCTATTTGGATGGGGTTTTTATTGTTGTTGCTGCTGATTTTGGTGAGCTCTTTATATATTTTGTTACTAGCCTTTTGTCTGATATATAGGATTAAAGATCTTTTTTTCCAGATGGAGTCTCTCTATTTGGATGGTGATTTCTTTTGCTTTGCAGTTTTTAAATTTGATGTAGTTTCTTTGGTTTTTGTTTTTGTTATTGTTTGTTTTTCTTGAGATTGGACTCAAAAAAGGTTCTACCATCATTTTCCCCCTAAATAATTGATGGTTTCTAATTTAACATCCTTAAATCCTTTAAAATCCTTGATACATTTGGTGTTTTCTTCCTTTGTGTGGTTCAGTTTCATTTTTCTGCATGTTTCAACTTAATTTGATTTCTTTCTCATTGCTCTGTTTCTTTACCTGAAAACCGAAGAACATAGTGGTACTTTATATGGTTGTGTGATCACTGAAAAATGCAAAATGTTAGAAGATACTGCTGCTGAAAAATGCAAAATATTAGAAGGTACTGCTGCATAATAGCCATATAATTACCAACTTGCTGTACATGTAACAAGTCTTGGAAGTAAAACTGAATCTAAGTTGTCATTTTTCATTTTATTGTTCATTCCATTATCACTGACTATATGTGTGGTATATATTTAAAAGTTAACTAGAATGATGTGCATTTTATCCAGGCCACATTTCCCCTAGTGTTTTGAAACAGGGCTGCTTTCTCACTGACATGATCCTATTACTCAAATTTATCAGATAATGGGTTCTGATTGATGGTTTTAGTTTGTAATCATTAGTGACTTGGAAGGTACTGGTCTTAAAATTTTATCTCTATGGATTTATAACAGATAATTCACTATTCTGGGTCATTAATGACCTAACAAGTATTAAAAATCACTGTATAATGTCATTGAAAACCAAGGGCAAACGCTAGAAGAAGAAGAAGATTGAAAACCAAGGAGACACTTGCTTGGTCGACCTATAGACAACTCACTTTCACACTATATAGATCTCTTGATGTGTTTTGCATGATTTTCTTGGTTTCATAAAATATAGATTAATTTTCCGCATTCATAGCATCATTCACCTTCACCGGGCAGGTTAAGGCATGTTATTGTACTGAATTTAGAAAAGACACTTTACAGGGGGCTAGGTGATGGTGCACCTGGTTAAGCACACATATTACAATGTGCAAGGACCTGGGTTCGAGCCCCTGGTCCCCACCTGCAGGAGGAAAGCTTCATGAGTGGTGAAGCAGGATGCAAGTGTCTCTCTGTCTCTCTCCTTCTGTTTCCCCTTCCTTCTCATTTCTCCCTGCCTCTTATCTAATAATAAAATAAATTTTAAAAAAAGAAAAAAAAAAGAAATGGGGAGTCGGGCCGTAGCGCAGCGGGTTAAGCTAGGTGGTGCAAAGTGCAAGGACTGGCGTAAGGATCCGGGTTCGAGCCCCCGGCTCCCCACCTGCAGGGTAGTTGCTTTACAGGTGGTGAAGCAGGTCTGTGTTTATCTTTCTCTCCCCCCTCTGTCTTCCCCTTCTCTCTCCATTTCTCTGTCTCCTGTTATTATTGACATCAGTAACAACAATAATAACTACAGCAACAGTAAAAAACAAGGGCAAAGTAAATGAAACAAAAAGGAAAATAAATAAATAAAATAAATTAATTAATAAATTAATAAATAAAATTTTAAAAGAAACGACACTTTACAAAAGATTTATAGATATGAACTAAATTAAAACCATGTGAGTGAATGATTGTAGTAGGTTGAAGGTTAACGTCATGGAAGGAAGTTTATACAGAGCTTCAGTTCTCTTTGGGACTACCAAGTGTAAATGTCTGTGAAAGAATTTGATTTTTAGGTCTGAAATTCTGAAGACAAATTTGGAATGGAGATCAAAGTATTTAGGGGACCAGTGATGGCTCACCTGTTAGTGCACACATGTTACAATGCACAAGGATCCAGGTTTGAGCCCCTAGTCCTCACCTCTGCAGGGGGAAAACTTTGTGAGTGGTGAAACAGTGTTGCAGGTCTCTCTCTCTCTCTCTCTCTCTCTCTCTGAGTGGTGAAACAGTGTTCCAGGTCCCTCTCCCTCTCCCCCTTCCTCTCTCTCTCTCTCTCTCTCTCTCTCCGCCAGAGCACTGATGAGTTGGTTTATAGTGGTGGTGGGGGATTGAACCTGGACTTTGGGTCCTGAGGCAGGAGAGTCTCTTTGCATAACCATTGTGCTATCTACCCTTGCCCCACTCTCTTCCTCTCTATCACCCCCTTTCCTCTTGATTTCTGGCTGTCTCTATCCAATAAATAAAGATAATAATAAAAACTACAAATTAAAAAAAAGACTTATAAGTATTTAGTAGCTAATTTAAATGAGAGAGTTCAGATCATGACAGTGAATGGAATTTCTTAGAGAGGATATGAAAGAGTCTGTGGAAGACAAATTAGAAAAAACTAAAAAAGTCAAGGGTTGTGTAGAGGAGGCTGCAAAGGAAGGGAGAAACTAAAAATTAAGAGGTAGGGGAGAAACCAAGAGAATCTGTTGTCCTCAAGTCAGATATCCATTTTTTTGACAATTGATTTTGGAGTTATTCCTTTGAGTGAGATGTTGACATAAGTATGTGAACACAGAAGAAGTATGTGTTTGCAATTAGAGACAGAAAATATGAAAAGTCAAATATAGATCTTCTTAAAAGAAGATAGATATGAAATATACTAGGTTGTCAGAAAAGTCATGATGTATCATTTTTGCATAGAAAAAAATACATCATAACTTTTCTGACAACCCAATAATAAAGCATAATAGAATACTGAACATTTATGGGAGGAGACTAAATATATAATTTTAAACTAGGTTCCCTGAATATATCCTTCAGGACAAATGGATACAACTGAAGATAGTTATGCTTAGCAAAGTAAGTCACGAGGTAAAAAAAAAAACAAGTAACAGTTGGTTCCCCCTATATTTAGAATACAGAGCACTGAAACACATGAAATTACAGAAAAAATATTTAAACTGCATCTGAGACTTTTTGAGAGCTGTACTGGCCATGTTGTGGGGGAGGAGTAGACACAGAATTGTGGTGGTGGGTGTGGTATGGAGCTATATGACTGTAATCTTACAGTATTGTAAACCATTGCTAAATCACAAATAAGTAAGTAAATAAGTAAGCTCGTTTGGGTAGAGAAAGAAGTTCTTTGACCATAGAACTGAAGAAGGTAAAGGGAGCTTTTGAGAACAAATACAGTAATCCAAATGCTTCAGACATGTTAGATAAGAAGTTGATTGAAACATTTCCAGTTGATTCTTGAAATACTGAGTCAGTGTTGAACTAGGGAAAAAAAAATTAGATTTGGTTGTGAGGGGAGAATGCTTCCATTAGATTTCTTTGGATAAGTCAATAAATACGTATCGAGGAAAGACAACAAACACAGTGCAATTATGAAGATAGATGTAGAAGTGATGTATTCAGACACCTAGGTTAATAGGAGTTTTGTTAAGAAGCGTTTGTAACATTTTTGTACTGGAAACTTGAATATAATCATGGTGTGCTTGAGCTGGCACAGGAGAGGTTAGGCATTTGGTCTCAGGAGTTTATTAGTCTATTAGAGGAAATAGCTGAAGACATGGAAAACTGAGGAGGCACTAGAATAGGCATTTTGAAATAATACCTGTGCTGGGATAAAAATAAATACTGAGTTGCAAATAAATAGCTAGCTTTGAGAGGAAGCAAATGAGAAGTATTTTCTCTATGGAAGAAGGAATTCAGGTTATCTATTAAAGATGGAGATGTAGATAGTGAGGTTACAGGGCTTAGGGATGATTTCACATAGATGATGCGGGACAAAGAATTCAGAAATGATTAGGCCTGCAGAACAGTGCTGAGCTTCCAGGTGAAGCTTGAGTCCTTACATTTTCCACACTCTTCATCTTTATTTATTTGTTTTTTAAATTTTTTATATATAAAAAGGAAACATTGACAAAACCATAGGATAAGAGGGATACAACTTCGCACAATTCCTACCACCAGAACTCTATATCCCATTCCCCTCCACCTGATAGCTTTCCTATTCTTTAACCCTCTGAGAGTATGGACCCAAGGTCATTGTGGGATGCAGAAGGTGGAAGGTCTGGCTTCTGTAATTGCTTCCCCGCTGAACATGGGCATTGACAGATTGATCCATACTCGTATACTCTCTCTCTCTTTCCCTAGTGAGGAAGGGCTCTGGGGAAGCGGGGTTCCAGGACATATTGGTGGGGTTATCTGTCCAGAGAAGTCTGGTCCGCATCATGCTAGCATCTGGAACCTGGTGGTTGACAAGAGAGTTAACATGCAAAGCCAAACAAATTGTTGACCAATCATGGACCTAAGGGCTGGAATAGTGCAGATGAAGAGCTGGGGGGGGGGGGTCCTCCATTTTGCAGATAGCTAGTAGGCATGTTTTAGTTAAATTCCAAAGGGCCTGTGGCTATACTAGGGTTTTTTGTTATTTATTTTTTTTCCTTTTTCTTTTTGCCCCTGAGCCTGATATCTGATATGCCAGTGGATCCAAGTTATTGTCTGGGGAGATGATGTCATGGCTGGAAAAAGGACCAGAAAGCTGGATCAGGGAAGAGAGTATCTACCTAATATGGCAAAGGGGTATAAATATTGTTGACTGTAAATCCCACTGATTTGATGTCATCTGGACCCCATAATCAGCTTAGGACCCTATGTGACCTCTGCATCCCTCTAGATCTGAGCTCACATTCTGTGGTCATGAGTAGGAACATTGCATGCTGCCCCAGTATCAGGACCCATCTTCCTCAGGTGTAGCATAGAATATGTTGTCTACCCTTCCTTCGGAGGATGGAACATTCTCTACTGTTGTTGATCCAAGTTGAGGGCAAGGTCCTAAGGGGGGCCCACCAAGGGGTCTGTTGTGTTGTTCCTGATGGAAATGAACGGTAACAATGGAGAGAGGGATTTATTCAAGATCTAGGCCCATCAGGTCTGTTTGGGAATCTCAGGACTCCCCTATTAGGGCCCCAGCTGGTGGAATGGCCTGATAGTGACTAAAGAGTCATCGTTAAAGTATGCCAGTCTCTCGCCCTTATTCAGCTTTTGCAGTCCTTGCTTTGATAAGGATAGCTTTGGAGTGAGCAAGAGAACCCAAAACCTAGATATAGACCAGGTCCCATAAGATAGAGCATATGTTCACATGTATCCATAAGTTAGGGCAAAATATATACCTGAAAGCAAATATACACAATAGTCTGTAGTGAGTCAGTATCAAGTTCATAATGAAATAGTGTCTATACTTAGACTTAGATACCCTCCTCACCTACTTCCTATTATAGTTCTCTTCATCTTTATGATTATGCATTTTGTCTTCTCTCCAGTATGCCTTATCAGTCTTGGCAAAGAAGAAAAATGAACAGATAGCTGAACTGATTCATGCTTAAACATTTTCCTGGCGTAGATGAGAGATTTGGTGGATCGACCTGTCAATGCCCATGTTCGGTGGGGAAGCAATTACAGAAGCCAGACCTTCCACCTTCTGCATTCCATAATGACCTTGGGTTCATACTCCCAGAGGGATAAAGAATAGGAAAGCTATCAGGGGAGGGGATGGGGTACAGAGTTCTGGTGGTGGGAATTGTGTGGAGTTGTACCCCTCTTCTCCTATGGTTCTTGTCAGTGTTTCCTTTTCCTTTTTATAAATAAAAATTATAAAATAAAAAAAGATATTTGGTAAATGTCCATCTGAAATAGTACTTATTTATAGAAGATAGAATAAGTTAGACTAGGCTGATGGATTAGGATCAAATGAAGTGATTAAAGGGTAGAAGAGAAGATGAAATGGGTGTGAAAGAAATAGAGATATAGGAGGATATGATTCAATGAATTTGACATTGGAATTTATTATTTCATATATGGGGCAGTTTTGGATAATATAAAGCTTAACCTGATGATGTCTGGAGAGAACTGATAGTGAGTAATAAATGGAACTGAGATGAATTAAAACCAGGAATGGATTTATTAGACTAGTAATTTTTGTAGGGATTAAGTTTACCAGGGGTTATGGCATGGATTAAGAGGAAGATTGTGAACCAGGTTGAAAACATTGCTGAATCAGTGGAAGGTTGTAATGAAGAAAGGGAGATAAGAAATAGATTGCATAAATTCTATAGGAAGATTTTATATTTGAGATATTCTGTAAGCATCAAGTAGTGTAACTAGGAAATGGTATATAGATTCAATTCAATATTTGTCCTTCTGTACAGTAAGCTAAGCTTTAGTTGATTATTTTTTTGTGTCTGTCATAACCCAATCTAGCTTAAACAGATTCCTTAATTAACCGGGCTTTGTTTCTTTCAGTTATAACATATATATCTATATTATGCTGGGGAAACAGCATAACAGTAATGCAAAATGCTTTCATGCCTGAAGCTCTGAGGTGCCAGGTTCAATCCCCAGTACCACAATAATCTCAACAGTGTCTGTGTGCTCCCTCTCTCTCTCTCTCTCTCTCTGGCTCTCTCTCTTGCTCTCTCTCAGTCTCTCTCCAGTGAAAAAGAAAAACAAGTTACAAGGAAATAAATTATTAGGAATTAACCAAAATACCAATTTCTTGACTGTGTATGATTACACATATTCATACTAATACATTTTTTTCACATTTTTCTACATAAAACTACACTGTATGAAATGATGTTTAGAATAAAGGTAGGAGAGTGACCATATGGCCAGATACCTATTATAAAAATACCTATAGTAATTATTAAGGTGGAATATCATGAAAGTAAAATGGAATGTAAAATAGAAAGCTTCATATATCCAATGTTATCTTTCTGAAAAGTGATTTAAGCTTTATTTGCTTATAAAAATCTAGTAATTTATAAGATAAAATAGTTGTTCTTTTTGTTATATATGTCCTATTTCTATGAAAATCAAGAGTAGGAATTTTTCTCTTAATTTTAGTTGTACTATGTGCATTTAACCTGATGAGCCACCGCCTGGCCTCTAATTTTAGTTGAATACTTTGTTCTCAGATTAAATACAGCAGAAACATAATGCTGGTAATTTTGGCCAGTTTCAGACAGGATCATGTAAGGATGGAAACTTCTTTAGCTATAGTTCTCTCATTGTGATCAACTGTATTATTTAGATTGGGGCAATTAAAATAAACATACAAGGTATATTTTTATTCATCTTTCAAGAGGATATGTAAGCTACTGGCATATTTATATACTGTGATGAAGACACTGGTACATTAAGTCCTTAATATGGGAGATTAGTTGATTGTAGAGATAAGCCATTGATTCTGTCGCTGTCCAAGATTTGATGAGACTGACTTGTGGGCAGGCCAAGAAGGTTGCTAAGTGGCTACAGTTCATTCCTTGTATATATGAAGCCCGATTATGATATAACATAAACCAGAACAATGCTTCTTTCAACATCTACCTCTGTCTTTACCTTTGTCTCTATCTCATAATTCAACAAAAAGATCATGAAAACAAAGAACTACTTGTGGGGGAAATGCCCTGGTTCTAGTGCCTTTGCAATATGAGAGATAGTCAATTATAGAAAGGACTGTCAAATGCTTCTAGATGTTTAATTCAGCAATACTGCACCTGCCTGACCTTGTTCTCTTCCCTTTTCATTTGTTCTCTCCATTCCCCTCCTTTACATCTTCTGGCACATTTTTTTAATTGAATAATTATATGTTGAGAACTAAATACACACCAGGTACTGCTTGATGCTATGAGTACTTAGGAGAGATGTTTTTTTTCCACCTTTAACCTACACATTCCCCTATGGAGGCAATTAAGCTAAAGAGCTATCTGAGATGAACACAACTTTAAGATCTCAAGGTGGTGCTGGATATTCAAGAGAGAAAATGTACTTCCTGTTTTGGAACCTAGCAAAGCAGAGAAGGTCACCATCCCACCCCTTCACCTGAAAAGAAAACTTTGGTCTTGATAAACTTTTCTAGTCTTTTGTGATAAGAAAGCATTAGGTAGGGAGAAATGTTATTTTTTTAAAGCTAGTCAGATAGATGTAACATTTTCCATTTGAGCTAAGAGTATAGTTTGAATTGGATCTATAGAAGAGAGCTCCACAGAGCAGATGGGCTGGGCTGTGTACTGTCAGCATGTCCGAGTCACACTGAGAAATAAAGGAAGCCGTTCCCCTTGAAAAATGTGTTCCTTTGCCTCTATCTTAAAAGTTCATGTGTACTAAGCAATGATATCAGCAAGAGGGAGAGATGTCACAGACAGAGAATTGCCATATCAAATCCCATTCATACTCTCCATTCATTAGTACAAGGAAATTTTTTAAAAATTTAGATACTCAACAAACCGGTGCAGGTGCATTTGGGTTGGAACCCATGTTGGATTGCCATCAATAAACTGACAACTTGCAATATCCTAGGCAAAACTGAGCCAGAAGGGTTTCTTCATTTCTTTACTCTTCACCTACCCTGCTCTCTACCATAGACAGGTATTCATTTTTTTTTAATGACGATCCTTTTATTATCACTTTTTTCCCCCCAGAACATAAGAATCTGAGAATATGCTACAATGATTATGCCATTCTCTTTAGTGATGTTACTCAGAATTTATATCTTTTCAAAGGAAAACTTTATTCTTGGTATTTTTAATAGGGATTTATAAGACTATAAGATAATAGGGGTATTTGCTTATTTATTCACTTTTGTTGCCCTTGCTGTTCTATTGTTGTAGTTATTATTGATGTTGTTGTTGTTGGATAGGACAGAGAGAAATGGAGAGAGGAGGGGAAGACAGAGAGGGGGAGAGAAAGATAGACACCTACAGACCTGCTTCACTACTTGTGAAGCGACCCCCTCCTTCAGGTGGGGACCCGGGGGCTTGGACCGGTATCCTTCTGTTGGTCCTTGCGCTTTGCGCCACATGCGCTTAATCTGCTGTGCTACTGCCCGACTCCCTATAGGGGTATAGTTCTAAAGCACTACTGTCACTAAATTCCTGTCCCCCCCCACCCTCCACCATAGTTCTCCCAAGGTCTTAGATATGTGTTGACTTTTTCCCCCATTCAAGTTGATGTGTTTGAATTCTTTAGATTCTTTATATGTCTGAAATCATCTATTAGTTGTCCTTCATTTCCTTACTAAGTTCACTAAGTACAGTCACCTCCAGTTCCATTCATTTCTTCCCAAAGGACATAATATTGTCTTCTTTAATTGCTGAGTATTTTTCCATTAGTTATGTGAAGGAATTGCATTTGAATGTTAGTTTATGTTCTATTACAGAATAAACACGACTAGGATAAGCATCTTGTGTTTTGGGTGAATAATTACTGTGTTCATTTTAGGGCCTTAAAATACTTTAACATTGAATATATAGGTGGCTATCTTTCCTTGGTTATTTGAAAAATCAGATTTTTAAAAAAATTCTAATGTGGGAGTAACTATAGTGATGGACATTTCTTTCACTTCTATGGGCTAATCGCTGGATTGATTTCAGTGAGGGAAATATTGGAAGATTAGCTCAAAACAATACTTCAGCTGCATGATTGAGCTAACTTCTCCCCAGCTATGATTTCCACTGTTACAACATTGGCCACAAAGGGGAAAATAACAGTTTTCTCCACTGTCAATCATCATGTCCCCTGGCTGTGCTATGGATCATGACCATGGGTGAAATTCATCAGCTTGGCTCTTTGAGAACGTGTTTCCTTGACGCTAGTACATAGTTAAAGCCCCAGGAAGCATTGTCCATGGCTTGTTTACAACAATGGTTAAGCTCACAGAAAGTATGTGATTTATTTCTCTTCTTCTCTCTTTGCTACTTTTTCTATTCCATAATAATAAAGCAATTAAAGACAGGAAATGCTAAATGACTCCTTTATGAGATTTAGATATAATTTAATTAGAATCTACAGAGATGACTTGACTCTCCAGAGCTGAGTAAATGTCAGCATTTTCATTTTTCAATTAAAATGTCTTTGGACTTTCAGGCAATATTAAATGTAGAAGTACAGCTCAGTAGAAGAAATAAGAGCTACTTTGTATGTTCTACTTCACTCAAGACTGTAGAATCTCCATCTGTTAAGGCTGTTTAAAATAGAATAGAGCTTAACTGTCTGGGATGTTTAAATTCTCTGGTGCATGTGCTTAAAGTGTTCACAGGTACAGTATAAGGACCACTTTGAAAGTAGCAATTTGTCCCTGTGACTTCTGGAGAGATATGTCTATTTCAAACTGTAGTTTGGACAAACGTATTTATATAATGCTTGATCACATCCTTGAAAATGTTAAAAAAAACTCCTATAAAAATTTATGAAGATTGGGAGTCGGGCGGTAGCGCAGCGGGTTAAGCACACATGATGTGAAGCACACATGATGTGAAGCACGAGAACTGGCACAAGGATGTTTGTTTGAGCCCCCAGCTCCCCACCTGCAGGGGAGTCGTTTCACAAGCGGTGAAGCAGGTCTGCAGGTGTCTATCTTTCTCTCCTCCTCTCAATAACAACAGCAACATCAATAACAACAATAATAATAACTACAACAATAAAACAACAAGGGCAACAAAAGGGAATACAAAAATTTATGAAGATCAACATCCTAATGAATCTAACTGGATGATTTGCTGTGGACAAAACCTTCACAGGTCAGTTCATCAGTCTTCTTACTTACCTTTTTCCAGCTACTGATGACTCACATATGAATGAAATCCTCCCATAGTTCTTTCACTTCCTGTTTCATCTACCACAATCACCTTTTTAGGATCAGACTTGTCTTGAAAGACACCATGGTACTTTTTTAAAAATATTTTTTCTTTATTTATTTTACCTTTTGTTGCCCTTGTTTTTTTTTTTATTGTTGTTGTAGTTATTATTGTTGTTGGATAGGACAGAGAGAAATGGAGAGAGGAGGGGAAGACAAAAAGGGGGAGACAAAGATAGACACCTGCAAACCTGCTTCACTGCCCGTGAAGTGACTCCCCTGCAGGTGGGGAGCGGGGGGCTCAAACCGGGATCCTTACACAGGTCCTTGCGCTTTGTGCCACATGTGCTTAACCCGCTGTGCTAACGCCCAGCTCCCCCCCATGGTACTTCTTTAAATGGCTGAGTGGCAGTTCATCGAGTAGATATTCCACAGCTTCTTCATTCAGTCAGCTATTTATGGACATGTAGGTTATGTCCACATTTGGGCTATGGTGAGCAGTGCTGATATGAATGCTGGGTACATACATCCTTTACAACTGGGATTTTTGAGTCTTTTGGATAACTGCTGAGGAGTGATATTGCAGGATTGTAAAGTATTTAATTCTTTAAAAAAATCCTCCTAACATTTTCCATGAGAGCTGTACTACTTTTATTTTTCCCCACAGTGCACCATTTTTCTCAAAAAGCTTTAAGAATTTTATTTTTCCCTCCTAACATCTTTTTGCTGAAGAGGGTGGCCACATGGATGTATTCCTATCCAGGTGAGAGAGTGGTGTCTGAAAAAATTCCACTTTCTGAGTTAACAGTAACCAGTTTGATGTATATGGGTCTACCCCGTCTTCTTTCCCTTGGTGGTGAGGATACCATGGCCAGGGTTCCAGCAGCCATCTTGTGATGCTGAAGTGCCCCACACAGAAGAATCATGGAGACATTGCCCTTATGTAACTGAGCCTTTGCATGAATGCCAGCAGCCACCCACTTCCAGATGTCTTTTAAAAATGACAAAAATAAACTATTTATTTTAGCTGCTGCTAAGATTCATTATATGTATCTGAAAGCATATGGCATATAGTCACACAAGATGAAGTCCTGGTTTAGCTATGAGTTTCTCTTCATTAAGGAACTGACAGGAGTTGGAGGTTGAAATAGTCAGGGGAATTTTCTTGGGGCTCTTTAGAACTTTTCTCCTTTGTTATCTGAATGTAGATTAGTTGCACATCCATTTATACTAAACTCTACTCTTGAAAAATTTTTTCCAGACCTAAAGTTTTTTCTGAACTTGACTGAAAATGCATATTGTCAAAAGTGTCTTTATTGATTTTTTTTATTTATTAAAAAGGTTAAAATAGGAAAGGGTGTCTACTTCGGTGAGTAACAATATTCATTGTATGAGTTTGTGCTTTCTTTGTCATTATGTCATGATGAGTTTCAAATTTTAATGGAAGGGTAATTGCTTGGAGAAGCATGTGCCTGACTCTTCATCTACCTGTTTTTCCCAAGTGTATATATTCTCCCATTCTTGCAGCTATATAAACCAACTATAGACAAAATACCTAAAAATTATGTAGAGTCTAATTTTTTTTTCTCCAGGATTATTGCTGGGACTCGGTGCCGACACTACAAATCCATCACTCCTGGCAGCCATTTTCCTTCCTCTATTTTGTTTGATAGAATAGAGACAAACTGAGAGGAGAGGGGGAGGTAGAGAAGGAGAAAGAAAGACATCTGGGGACCTGGTTCACCACTTGTGAAGCATCCCTTCTGTAGGTGAGAAATGGGCTCCAACCCAGGTCCTTGCACAAACCTTGTACATAGTACTAAGTGTGTTTAAATGAGTGTGCTGCTACTGCTCATCCCTCAGTTAGATTTTATTTATTATTTATTTATTTTTCCTTATGTTGCCCTTGTTGTTTTTTATTGTTGTTGTAGTTATTGTTGTTGTCATTGTTGGATAGGACAGAGAGAAATCGAGAGAGGAGGGGAAGACTGAGAAGGGGAGAGAAAAATGGACACCTGCAGACCTGCTTCACCACCTGTGAAGTGACCCCTTTGCAGGGGATCCTTCCACCGGTCCTTGCGCTTTGTGCCATATGTGCTTAAGCCACTGCGCTACACCTGACTCCCCTCAATTAGATTTTCTTAAGATAGAGACAGAGAAGGAGAGAGAGAGAGTAGTAGGGTAGAAGAAGTCTAGAAAATCCATTTTAGGTATGTTCCTGTGGGCTTACAACTATAGTAGTTTTGCTTGAGTTGGTAACTAGCTTGAAATTGCATAAGAATATTGTCTGAGAGAATGGTGTCAGAGTAGAGAAAAAGGGCTAGAAAGTTGGATTAGGGCAGGGAGTTGCTCTTCTTCTTTAAAAAAAAAGTCTGTGGGAAAAAAAGTCTGTGGCTAAAATTAACTATTTGCCTCCACCCACCTGATCCAAGGCATATATTTATTAATATATATATATATATATATATATATATATATATATATTACCAGATGTAACCTCTAAGTCCCTATTGGTCTGAGCTTACAACTCATGGTCACAACTGGTAACAGGGCTATCCCTACCATCATTGCTTTATGGTGAGGACATGGTTCTGGGAGAGCCCACAAGATGTCGTTTCTTATGGAAGCGGCAAGTGGTGGTGGAGAGAGGGATCCTTTAGAGGTCTAGGCCCATCAAATGTGTTTGGGAATCTAGGGCCCTGTATGCTGAGGTGGTGTGATATTGACCAAAAGGGCCATTATTAAGTGGGCCAGTCTCTTGCCCTTATCCAGCTTTTGTAGTCCTCTCTTTATCTGATGATCTTAGACTTTCTCTCAGTTGTTTAGACATTGAGTAACATTTGTGAACCCAGCAGAGTTAGGTTTTTGGGATCTGTCTTCTTTGGGTCTTTCTGCTAGACTGCGCAACTAATTTGGTCTAAGTCCAATCAATTAGAGAATTTGTGATACCTTCTTTAGGCTCTTGAACCATTATTGAGCACTTAGACTTCGAGTTATATAATTGCTCCCTTGCTTATAGATACGTGTACACCTGTACCCAGTACCCTAAACCCTAGTCTAATTTGATATCTGGTAGTCCCATGTGTTAGGAAAGGTCTCACCAGATTTAAAGAGTTGTGAGCTTGACTGCTTAGGCTTGGTATCTCTGTTTATAGTCCACAGTAGGAATTCAGTAGCGATTTGGTGAAGGCAACAGAGGTGGTATGGTGGTAAGGAATCATAGAGAAAAAATATCAAGAAGTATGGGCATAGTCCTAAAGGTACCAGGACTAGGAGAAATGGGGATCTTGATAGCTTGTTTGGAGGTTCTAGCAGGGGAGTGCAGCTACTCGTATACCTTCGACCAAAGACTGGTCAGTCTCTATTCTGGGAAGGCCGTTCTCTTTGACCAAGCGTGCAGCTTCGGGAGGGACATGTAGTGGTGAGGGAGAAAGGGGACACCCACCTAGCCAGCCAGATCAGCCGAATCAACCCTGGCAATCAATGGGGTGACAGATGTCATAGCCAGATTGCCCTCACATCCGAAATGGGGATCTTAATGAGAATGCAAGGTGTTTCTTATAGTCTTAGAAAGAGTTTAGAGTATCAGTAATAATTATTATAACCAGATTAGTTGGGGAGTTAGTTTTCTATGGTAATCCAGTAGTTAGTATCTATATTAATATACTTGACTCACTATGCTTTGAATCCTTTTAGTGGTATCTGAACAGGTTGTGAAGAAACACACTTGCTGCTTTGATCCCTCTCCTCTAGTTTTATGTTTCATTAGTTGTAACCAAGAGCCATAAAAACATGTTCAAGGGTGGGTAGGATAGTTCACCTGAAGGGTGCCTGCTTTGCCAGGAGCACTACCCAGGCACAAGTACCAGGTATATCATGTAGGTTGGCACTGGGGAAGCTTTGGTACTCTGCTGTCTCTCACTTTCTGTTTCTTCACCACCAATGACAAAAAAAATTGATCCAGAGCTTTGAAACCCTAGTGGTGCCCAAACAAAATCAAATCAAACCAGGTAGATGCATCTCCCACTCGTATGGCATTTATTTATTTATTTATTTATTTATTTATTTATTTATATTGACACCGTGGTTTTCGCTGGGGCTTGATACCAGCACTACAAATCCACTGCTCCCAGGAGCCATTTTTTCATTTCTTATTTTTCTTTTTTCTTTTTTTTCTTTCTTCCTTTCTTCATTTCTCTCTATTTTGTTTGATATGTCAGAGAGAAATTGAGAGGGAAGGGGAAGACAGGGAGGGAGGGAGAGAGAGAGAGAGAATGTGAGTGAGTGAGTGAGTGAGAGACCTGTAGCACTGCTTCACTGCTCACTAAGTTCCCCTACCCCCCATCTCAGGGGCTTGAACTAGGATCTTTGTATTTGGTAATGTGTGTGCTCAACACAGAAGGTGCCACCACCCGGCCACCTTACATGACTTTTAGACCAGTGTTTCCATAGTAATTCTTTCTGTACTGAAGCATTAATCATGAAGCATATATATTTTTTATTTTCTTTTTTAATACCTTTTATATATTTATTCCTTTTTGTTGCCCTTGTTTTATTGTTGTAGCTATTATTGTTGTTATTGATGTCTTTGTTGGATAGGACAGAGAGAAATGGAGAGAGGAGGGGAAGACAGAGGGGGAGAGAAAGATACACACACCTGCAGACCTGTTTCACCACATGTGAAGTGACTCCCCTGCAGGTGGGGAGCCGGGGCCTCGAACTGGGATCCTTACACCAGTCCTTAGGCTTTGTGCCACATGCACTTAACCGCTGGGCTACCACCCGACTCCTGAAACATATTTTTATTAAAGAGTTACTACTTCACGCTGGCTGTTCTAAATGTCCCACAGGTAGCAGTGAATCAGAAGTCAGCACTGAAAGGCAGTGAAGTGGCTCACTTGGATAGTGTGTTGCTTTGCCATGTCCATGACCCAGGTTTGAGCCCAGCCACTAGCACATTGAAGGAACCATTTATGCTATGGCGTCTCTTATCTCTGTCTCTGTCTTTCTCTCTTGGCTATCTTTATCTGAGAAAAGTCAACATTATCTGCCATTGTAGAACTTAGACTTTAATGGGCCAGGGAGAAGGAGGATAGAATAAGGATGAAGGGGAGCCAAGGAATAAACAAATGAATAAAATAAATCGCAGGTGTGCAGACAACAATGCTGTGGAGGAAATGGGGAGTCAAAAAGTGAGATTGCTGTAACTAGGGTAGACAGGAAAGACCTGCACTGCTTGACTTCAGAGAGAAGTTCAGCAGGTGCCTGGGTAACTAGTTTCAGATTACTGGAAGAGCACTCACTGGAGTGAGTGAAGAGAGAACAAATAGGTATGTGATCCAAGAGACCATTG
The DNA here is from genome assembly GCF_950295315.1 of Erinaceus europaeus. Lineage (NCBI taxonomy): Eukaryota > Metazoa > Chordata > Mammalia > Eulipotyphla > Erinaceidae > Erinaceus > Erinaceus europaeus. The sequence continues at coordinate 116,047,374 of NC_080164.1, read as the reverse complement.
TGGAGGCTTGGGGCTTCATTATGAATGACATCAGAGCCATTCCATATTTTGACCAGTAGAGAGATGATGGTCTAACATTTTAGCAAGTGTCCTCACTCTGTGACTATGTTTCTCCACAACTGAGACCCCTGCCACGTCAGGCTTAAGAAATTCTAAATGGAATCTACCTACTCCCTTTGATCCTGCCATTTCTCTAGAGTTCCATTTTACTTAATGGTTTCACTGTTCAGCTGCTTAGCTCTTCTCTCTGAAACCCTTCAGTTGGCAAGTTATGTTGATTTTTACTCTACAAATGTATCTCCCTTCCTATTTCCCAACTACTTGTGCACTTCAGGCCATTGTTCTGAGAATACTTCTTTGCTTTCTTCCCTTTTGAAGTATTTTGAGTGATACTGATTCCATTTTATGCAAGGTTGTTAAAATATGTTAAAAATATGAATCCCTCACAATGTTCTCCTGTTTAAAACTTCTTACTTAGCATTATTAGCTGTTTTATAATCTTTTTATGAGAGAAAGTCATTGACATTTGCTATCAAGTCTTAAATTCCTCACTATCCATTGTGACAGCAGTTATATTTATGAGAATTCATCAAAAGGAAACAAAAAAGCAGTAATATTCAACTATTACACTGGGAAATGTATTTATGCAAGTAATGATTTGTAGATGTATAGAGTAGGAATAAGTTTAGTTAATAGCATGAGCAGTGCTTGTGCTTTCTGATAAAACACAGGTTTATCTCTGTACAATGGTAGAAAACAAGTGAGAATTATTCTGTCACCTGAAAATTAAGTATGTGGTATTGTGTGATAATTGAAAGTATTCCTGAAAATCTTTTCATTTTGTTGTTGCTGCTTCAGCCTGACTTTTTCTAGACACGAGAAGGAGAAAGAGACTGTGGGGTGAGTGTGATGGGTGTGAGAGTGGCGGGAGTTTGAGGGAGGCAACACAACCTTAAAACTTCCCTCAGTGCTCTGGGGGCCAGACTCAAGCCTGGGTCATGTTCATGGCAAAGCAGGCACCCTCCTCTGACAGCTATCTGACTGCCCTTATTGCAAAAAATCTTAAAAGAACATGGAAACTTTATGTGGAAGGGGAAGGGGGAACATAGCAAGAGCAAATGTTTTATGTTGTGGGGTTTCAACTTTATAAAAGCAAATACGAAGAGAAAAATTAACAAAAGGACAAAGATAACAATGGGTATAGAGTCATATGATACTTCTTCCATTTTTTAAAGCATTTTTGTGAGTATTGTTGCTTAGTAAAGAGGGAAAAATTGGAACAATCTTATCTTTATCTCTGCGCAACTTGTCACATGGGTTTCACTGCAGTCAGGATAGGCCATGGCAGCCACATCTCTAGGCCTTTCCTCCTGCTTGTTAACACTCAAGGCTGTGCTTTCTACCACCACCAGTAACAAAGAATGTATGTAAGTAAATAATGACAAAGAGAAAAAAAAGGGAAAGCTGTATTTTCATTACTTATTCCATAATATATTTTGATTTTTTGCTTTGGGGCTTCATACCTGTATGATTCCACCACTCTTGGCAGACTTGTTTTTCCTTTTATTTCAACTAGCAATGGGGGGGGGGGGAGGAAGAGAGAAAAGATATACCACAGCATCATTTGTGATTCATAAAACTTCCCAATGCTATGCATGGTGTTGTGTGGTGAAGGAGGTAGGGAGAGAGGGACTCAAACCCAGGTTCTTGCACATAGTTAAATGTGTGTTTTACCAGGTGAGCTATCTTCAACTCCTTGTCATGTTTTTAATGAACCTAGAAAAGTAGAGCAGTGGATTGAATGAAATAAATGGTTGAATTAATTTTAAGATATGTACTTTGTGCTCAGGTTAGCAGGACAGTTGTACCCCAGCCGGAAAGCAACCTGAGTACTTATTAAAGCATAGCCAGCTAGGTAACAGGTTTCTTTCTCTTTTTTTTTAAATCTTTATTTATTTATTGGATAGAGACAGCCAGAAATCCAAAGGGAAGGGGGTCATAGAGAGAGAGCAAGATAGAGAGACACCTGCAACACTGCTTCACCACTTGCAAAGCTTCCCCTCTGCAGGTGGGGACCAGGGGCTCAAACTCAAGGTCCTTGTGCATTGTACCATGCATTCAACCAGGTGCATCACCACCTGGCAGTTTAAAAGAAATTTGTTTTTAATTTCTTTATTGAGGAATTAATCTTCTACATTCTACGGTAAATATAATAGTTTATACATGCATAACATTTCTCAGTTTTCCATATAACAATACAACCCCCACTAGGTCCTCTGAAGGACCTGTATTCTCCCCCCCCCACCCACCCACCCCAGAGTCTTTTACTTTGGTGCAATACACCAATTCCAGTTCAGGTTCTACTTTTGTTTTCTCTTCTGATCTTGTTTTTCAACTTCTGCCTGAGAGTGAGATCATCCCATATACATTCTTTTGTTTCTGACTTATTTCACTTAACATGAATTTTTCAAGGTCCATCCAAGATGGGCTGAAAACAGTGAAGTCACCATTTTTTATAGCTGAGTAGTATTCCATTGTGTATATATACCACAACTTGTTCAGCCACTCATCTGTTATTGGACACCTGGGTTGCTCCCAGGTCTTGGCTCTTACAAATTGTGCTGTTAAGAACATATGTGCACACAGATCTTTTTGGATGAGTATGTTGAGTTCCTTAGTATATATCCCCAGGAGAGGAATTACAGGATCATAGGGTAGGTCCATTTCTAGCCTTCTGAGAATTCTCTAGACTGTTCTCCACAGAGGTTGGACCAATTGACATTCCCACCAGCAGTGTAGGAGGGTTCCTTTGACCCCACAACCTCTCCAGCATTTGTTGCTGCTACCTGGTAACAGGTTTCTGACCCACAATCTGCCAAGCTCTGTTCCATGGACTCCTGAAGTGCGTGCTTAACCTATTCCTGAGACAGCCTGATAGTTATCCAGTACTTGTAATTCCAAATTTCCTGGTCTAACTCAAACCTGCTTAAACTTGGTGCATAGAGATCTCTAGAACTCAAGACCTCAAAGCTCTTGCTTAAAATGGCAGAGATCAAAAATAAAGAGAATCCTAAAAGTACCAAGAAAAAAGCAAACTGCAACATGTCCAGGAAACCTCACAAAACTATCTTTTTATTTCCTGACAGAAATTCTAAATGCCAAAAAGGAATGACTTTATATACTCAGTATGTTGAATGGAAAAGACTTAACTCAAGAAATATTCTACCACAGGGTTGTCGCTGAGATTTGAGTGATAGTAAGAGTGATGATGAGCATCTCAGAGAAACAATAGTTAAAGGAACTTACTATCACTAAAAAAAAAAAAAAAAAAAAAAAAAACTTCATTCCTCTTTCCATTATGTGGCAACAAAATATGAAAGATGCCTCAAAATTTTTGTTTCACCATCACAGAAAAAAAATGCATCTTTATTTTTCTATCCTTGGTTTCTACATTCACGGAGTCAAATCATAAAGGAATGGTTAGTTGGTTGACTCTGCAGAACCTGCAGAGACAGAGGGCACAAGAAGTGCTAAAGGGACTTGTATAAAAGCAATATGCTGGGTGATTTTATTTATAAGTGGTTCCTGAAGAAACAAAGGAAGACTGAAGATAAAGTCAACTGAAAACAAACCCTTAGACTAGAACAGCAGTACTAAGATTACCTCATGGGTGGGGAATTGAAAGAGGGGCGAGAATCCAATATACTTGAGCTGAAGGGCATTGGTACTTTGGTGAAGGATATGGTGTGGCAATACACATCTTGAAGTAGTGTGAAAATTTAATTCTAAAATAAATATTGTCTTGTAAACCAGTGTTACCTCAAAAAAATTAAGTATGTAATTTAAAAACATACAGTAGTAACAAATCATTTTACTAAGCAGGGTATTAAGCTATTAACAGTCCCTTGTTTGCATTGACTTTCTTTTAGTGTTCATTGGTCTTGGATGAAATTGTGAAGTTTTGATCAGTCTACATTTCATGATAAAATGTAAAAATAACACTAAAGCTGTGTTTCAGTATGCCTTTTCCAGTCATCTTACTTCTATAGTTTTAGACCATTTCCTTCTTGGACTGTTAAAATGTCATTCCTATCTGAAAAGATTAAAAAAAAAAAGGTCATTAATAAAACAGAATGTAAAATGAGCAAGTATTTAAAAGTGCAGAGACTTTATCACTGCCAATAAAATTAGAGGTGATAAAAATGTTCAGTAGATGTGATACAGTATTTTGGGCATATTCTAAGGGGCCCATGACTTTACTAATTTTGGCCTAAGCCCAACAGCTAATTTCTTAAAAGTGTCATAAGGTCGGGTTGTTTTGGCCACAGAAACAATAACCTTTGGATGTGTTAGTAATAAGAACATGGCTTTCTTTAATTTTATCAATTACATTTATCTTCATTGCATTTGGTATTATTGAAGTGCTCTAAAATGTACTATAAACTTGAATTATAACTGTTCAGTGAAAGTGTAAGGCTGTTTTTAAATGGAAGGTAAATGTTATATATTTGGGCATCCAAATATGATTTATAAACCTGCTCTCTAGTTATCATGTAAACATCCACAGACCCAAATTCCCCTTTTTATAGCACAATGCCTTCCAAATTCATCCGCACATTCACAAAGCTGAAAATCCCTATCTAATGAAAAATATTTCTAATTTCTTAAAGATAAAATTCCATATCTAGTTAGTGTAATAAAGGCTCATTTTCATTACTTTGCTTGTTATAAACATTAGAGATTTCTCTTTATTTATTCAGAAAAAAATTTACCATTAGAAATTTCTATCTCTACTCTTTTATTGTGGATATATATTATGTCCATGCCATCCATGCCTATACTACATTTATAGCTGTGTATCTATGGAGGTGTAAGTCCATGGAAACATCTAGAGAGAATAAATTTGTAGGAAAGACTCTCGATGCTACTTTTATGAGTTGGAAACAAGAATATAGTACTTTCTGGAAATCTGCTACTTTTAAATATAACCTGGCAAATGAGAGATGTTACTATTTTGCTAATAATTATGAAGCATAAACTGTTTGTAATAGCTATAGATATATTCACTCTTTCCTGTTTGTATTCTGATGAAATACAGAAGTTGTTCTAGGGTTCCCAGAGTTGGAGATTCACTCATAATCTCCACTCTCTCACCTTCTCTCTTTTCTCTTCTCTCTCTCTCTCTCTCTCTCTCTCTCTCTCCCCAAAGCATTGATCAGCTTGGCTTATGGTGGTGCAGGGCACTGAACCTGGGACATTGGAGCCTCAGGAATGACAGTCTCTTTGCATAAACATTATGCTATCTACCCTGGCCAGAATTTTCTCTCTCTCTCTCTCTCTCTCTCTCTCTCTCTCTCAAGTTTTTATTTATGAAATGGAAACACTAACAAGCCCACAGGATAATAGGGGTACAATTCCACACAATTCCCACCGCTGGAACTCCATATCCCATTCCCTCCCCTGATAGCTTTTCTATTCTTTAACCCTCTGGGAGCAATGACCCAGGGACATTATGGGGTGCAGAAGGTGGAAATTATGGCTTCTGTAATTGCTTCTCTGCCAGACATGAGCTTTGACAGGTCGATCCATACTCCCAGCCTATCTCTCTTTTCCCTACTGGGGCGGGGGTCTGGGGAGGTGGGGCTCCAGGAAACATTGGTGGGGTCATCTGCCCTAGAGGTCCAGCTGGCATCATGGTAGCATCTGGAACCTGGTAGCTGAAAAAGAATTAAGACAGAAAGCAGAACAAATTGTTGACTAATCATGAACCTAAAGGCAAGAATATTGTGGATAGAGACTTGGGATCTCCATTTTGGAAATAACTAGTAGGTATATTTTAGGTATATTCCAAGGGGCCCATGACCCAACTAGTTTTTGCGTACACCTGACATCTAATATGCAGGTAACCTAAGCTATGGATGGTGTCACAGTTGGAAAAAGGACCAGAAAGCTGGATCAGGGAAGAGAGTAGCTCCCAAATATGGGAAAAATATAATCTTTTTTTCTATCTTATTCATCTCGACTCGTTTTTCAGCTTTTATAGGACTCAGTTATAGTTTACAACACCAAACAGGAAGCCCAGGACCTTAGGTGTGGCTGATACCATGAGTGAATTCTTCAGCCCCAATTCTGACTCTGGTAGGAACTCTCCTCAAACCCCAGTAATCATTCTCCAGCCAGTGGTCAGATGTTTAACATACCCTTTAGGAGAAGAGCACTCCCAGACAGTCTTTTCACTTTTCTGCATAGAAACCAGTTGTTTCAACTATTTATAGTCTTAGGTGGGTACTAAAACATTTCACCCTTGGGTGAATGTACTTTAATGTACTTTAGCAGTCAGATTTATGTGCCCAGTTGGGAATAATTAACTTCAGGATTTCTTTACAGTCAACTAAATATTTCTGCCTATTGATTTTAGATTATGGCACAATGAAAGTGGTTTGATTTTCAGGGTGGGGTAGTACTGCACAGGGTTAAATGCACATAGTACAAAGAGCAAGGACCTGCACAAGGATCTGGTTTTGAGCTTGTGGTGTAGGGGGAGGGGTTGCTTTACAAGCAGTGTCTCTCAGTCTCTCTCTCTCTCTATGTCCCCCTTCCTTCTCAATTTCTCTCTGTTCTATCCAATAAAAATGAAAAATGGTTGCCAGGAGCAGTGGATTTATAATGCCAGCACCAAGCCCCAACAATAACCCTGGAGGCAAAAAAAAAAAGGTTTGATTTTCATGGCAATAGAGAATTGTGTTTATATGGGCCAGGCAGTGGTGCACCTGGTTAAGTGCACACATTACAATGCATAAGGACCCAGGTTCAAGCCCTTTGTCCCCACCTCTAAGAGGAAAGCTTCATAAGTGGTGAAACAGGGCTCCAGGTGTCTCTTTGTCTCTTTCCCTTTCTACCTCTCTCTCCCCTCTCACTCTCAGTCTCTATCCAGTAATAAATAAATAAATAAATAAATATAGAGAGAATATTATTTTTATAAATGGTAAAATCTCATCTGGATAATTTTATTTAGTAATTGCCCTTTTAAATATTTAATATAAGAAAGCAATTAGTTTATAGTGACATATAGCGGTATAGAGGACTGAACCTGAAACTCTAGACTCGTGTATGCTAATGACTTTGCCAAATCCACATGGCCCAGCCTTTGTCAAGTTTACAGGCAAAACACAAAGCATTCTCAAATATCTCTTGTCATAAATTAGTTTTCTATAAGCATAAGATCTTATTGTGAGGCCCTCATTTCTTTTTTGTTTTTATTTATAAAAAGCAAACATTGACAAGACTATAGGATAAGAGAGGTATAACTTCGCACAATTCCCACCACCGGAACTCTGTATCCCATCCCCTCCCCTGATAGCTTTCCTATTCTTTAGCCCTCTGGGAATATGGACCCAAAGTCATTGTGGGATGCAGAAGGTGGAAGGTCTGGCTTCTGTAATTGCTTCCCCTCTGAACATGGGCATTGACAGGTCAATCCATACTCCCAACCTGTCTCTCTTTCCTTAGTGGGGAAGGGCTCTGGGGAAGTGGAGCTCCAGGACACATTGGTGGGGTTATCTGTCCAGGGAAGTTTGGTTGGCATCATGCTAGTATCTGGAACCTGGTGGTTGACAAGAGAGTCAAATTGTTGACCAATCATGAACCTAAGGGCTGGAATAGTGCAGATGAAGAGTTGGGGGTGGGGTTATCCATTTTGTAGCTAGCTAGTAGGCATATTTTAGTTAAATTCCAAGAGCCTGTGGCTATACTAAGGGTTTTTGTTATTTATTTATTTTTTTTACCTTTTTCTTTTTGCCCCTGAGCCTGAAATCTGATATGCCGGTGGATCCAAGTTATTGTCTGGGGAGATGATGTCATGGCTGGAAAAAGGACCAGAAAGCTGGATCAGGGAAGAGAGTATCTAACTAATATGGCAAAGGTGTATAAATATTGGTGACTGTAAACCCCATCAATTTGATGTAATCTGGGGCCCATAATCAGCTTAAGAGCTTATATGACCTCTGAATCCCTCTAGATCTGAGCTCACATTCTGTGGTCATGGGTTTGGAACATTCCAGGCTGCCCCAATATTGACCCATGTTCCTCAGGTGTAGCATAGAGTATGTTGTCCATCCTTCCTTTGAAGGATGGATCATTCTCTACTATTGTTGGTCCAGGTTCAGAGCCAAGTCCTCTGAGGGCCCACAAAGGGGTCTATTGTGTTGTTCCTGATAGAAATGACCAGTAATAATGGAGAGAGGGATTTATTCGAGGTCTAGGCCCATCAAGTCTGTTTGGGAATCTCAGGACTCCTAGATTGAGGCCCTCATTTCTATACCACTAATCTGTGTGCCTATTTCTTTTTTGTGTGATGATTACTTTGACTTTGAGTCCTTTATATTACCTGTGTTCCCTCCACCACTGTCTATACATATGTTAATCTTTTTGCCTAAAACTATCTGTTTCCTTTTTCATTGTGTTCATTTAAACTTATTCTTTTTTTTTATTTAAGAAAGGATAAATTAACAAAACCATAGGGTAGGAGGGGTACAGCTCCACACAATTCCCACCACCCAATCTCCATATCCCACCCCCTCCCCTGATAGCTTTCCCATTCTCTATTAAACTTATTCTTAAGTTTTCAGTCCATATGCCCTTTCCTTAATGTTAGTCTAGGATTGATTCCATTCTCATAGACAGATTGCTATAACACTATATACTTTTCTTCACTGGAACTTGTCACAGTTGAAAATTGACATTTCTTGAAATGGTATTGATCACTATCTGTCTGTCCCATTAAACTGAAAGTTCTTTTATATGTTCAGTGTGCAATAGAATTGTAGGTTTCTGGTATATGTGCAGAAAAAACTTTCTGTATGAAAACTCAGGAATGTTGTTTTCGCCGGCTGGCTTCACGGGCGGGTAACAGACGACCCGGGACTCATGGCTGGGTTGTACGCAGTATCTCTTTATTCATGCAGGACACAGCACAATCTAAGCCGAGCTAAGCTAAAACTAACAACTACAAACAATCTTGTCCTTATAAATATACTAGCCCAGTAGGGTGGGAACAAGATGCGACGCAGAGAGGGTGGAGAGAAAAGTGACTGGTGAAAATCAGGGTGTGACAAGGAGAGGGGGCAGAGCAGGCAAAAATTCTACCACTGAACTACCAATGCCCTGGAGGGAGGGTGGTGCTTGTTAACAGCAGTTATGTAAATAGAATGAAGTGGTTATATAAATAAAATAGTGTTAAGCAGGGGGGATTAAACTAATAAAACAGAAGGGGTTTTTAGAAGCATACCAACACAGGAAGGCTTCATTTGCTCAGTGCTCTTAGATCTAGAGGAACTGTGATTTGAATCTCAGTACTAGTTGAAGTCATGATAGCTTGACAACTGATATATTTTAACAGGTGTTAAAATTAATTTACAGCTTGTATCACAGAAGCGCAAGATCCAGTTCTTTTGCCTCTGCCTATATAAACTTTTCTTTCTTTCTTTTTTTTGGATTTTTCAGCTGAGTCAGTGTGGACCTCTGTTTCATTATTGTCTCTTACCCTCCTGTATCTGTTTTTGTTGTTGTTGTTGTTGTTGATCTGATGTTTGCTATGGTTGCAGCTGTGTATATTTCAATGGGAAGGAGTCTTTCTCTGATCTGTTCCAATGTATAGGCTTCTTTTTTCAAAGAACACCAAACAAGGCTCCTATGTCTCATCTATGGTTGCTTTATACAGCTTAAGGTTCCCTGGTTGATCATGACAATGATGGTGTGTGTGTGTGTGTGTGTGTGTGTGTGTGTGTGTGTGTGTGTGTTGCAGTATGGATACTTCTCTCTGTAACCCTACCTGCACACACCTTTGTTTGTTTGATGGTACAGCAGCAGTACTATCATTACATCATTTTACAGTATCTTTTAGATGAGCCACTGAATTTTAGGAATGTGGCCTTAGCATGTCACATAACATAGCAACTGTTTCTTCCATGGAAGAAACCAGTCTCTGTGAGGCATGGAATGTTAGTCTCTCTCCTGAGAATTCTATAGAAAAGACCAAGACTTGGGGGAAGAGCAGACCCTGAGCCCAGCACCAGGAGGACACCTGAGCCCAGACATACTGTCCAGGGCCTCTTTCAAGAGAGTCCTAGTCCTGTTCATGAAGGTGAAAGAGTTAAGCTTGTGGCTGAAGTCAGTTAAGTCCATGACTACAGCTTGGGATGACTCCACATACAGAGCCACAAGTGGTACAGCTCCAAGCAGGAGTTAGACAGCAGCTTAAAGAGCAGGTTGTCCAGCAGGGAATGGGCATGTAGCAGCCAGCAGGAAAGGACAAAGCCCATTGGTGCTGGTGGTTCTCTCTCTGGCAGTCATGGTTCAGGTCAACTTGCCCAGGAGAGATGTAGCCAACACCCAAAATTCACTCTGAAAGCAAGACTGCTGACATGACACATGCACCAAAAAGATATATAAAAGGCTTATTACTAAAAAAGGTATGAAAGGCTAATTAATTACTCTTATTTCTGAAGATGAAAGATAGATTTCCAGGAAGTTCCAAAAATGATTTGGGCATTGGTGGTATAGTGGTGAGCATAGCTGCCTTCCAAAAATGATTTGGGAGAATAGGAGAAGAGGTTGGGTTGGGATTTCATTATGCTTAGCAAAGGTGCTGATGTGTGTGAGTTGGGGCTTGAGTTCAGAGAACACCTGAGATTTCTTATAAGCTTATCTGGGTATGGGGAAGAGGGGAGGAAGAAAGGGGGTTGCTCAAAAGCTTCCAGCAGTAAAACCTCAAAATGGAGCCAGGCGATTCAATCTAAGAAGAAGGGAAAGAGCTGTATGTATATTTCTGAGTGGCCTCTTTTGGTGTTAGCGATGCTCTTGTTTCTAGGAAATGTGGTGAATCTCATTTTGTATGAAAATGATCCTTTTACTTTGTAAAAACCATGTTTGAGATAATCTCCCTTGTTTTCTTCTACCATCCTTAAATAATGTATTTGTTTATTTTATTTTAAAAGATTTACTTAGGGGCTGGGTGGTGGTTCACTTGGTAGAATGCACAGATTGCCACTTGTGATAACATGGGTTTAAGCCCCCTGGTCCTTATCTCTTGGGGGGACACTTCACCGGCTGTGGAGTGGGGCTGCAGGTGTCTCTTCTCTCTGTCTCTCACCCTTTATCAAAACAGAAAGAATAAGTTAAATATGGCTGTCTGAAGTGGATTGGTGCAGGCACTGAGCCCCAGCAGTAACCCTGGGGGGAAAAAAGTTCAAAACATTTATTAATGCGAGAGAGCAAGAGAATTGGAGCAGCAATTGCGTAGTATGTACCATGCAGGGGCCTGGTACATGCAGGGACCTCACATCTGCAAACTCTGTGCTCTACTGCTGTACTGCCTCCTTAGCCAAGTTTTAAAAAAATTTGCAATAATACTGACTTAATGAATCTTCTAATAGCATTGCAAACTTTAATCCCTGTTCTATGAGTCTGGTGCAGAATCAGGGATTCCATCAGAATTCTATTGTGCACTCATACAGAATTCATCTGGGTGGTCAGTCAACCAGAGTAGACCAGAGTAAAATTGGCTTCTCATTTTGGACAGTTATTACGCTTCCTAGCTTATCTGTGATCATAATATGCAGATAGTTCTTCCAAAGGTTAAATGTAAAACTGAACCTGTGGGTACATTTAGTAAGAGTTTTCTAGGAGAGTTTTCCTCTTTACTTAAGTGGGTGAGCTTGTCTGCTCTGGCCTCAACAGTCTGAAGTTACAGTTTGGCCTCTTTCTGATCCCAATTACCTGTTGGTGTGGCTCTTCCCTTACTCTGGATGAATTTACTTTCCAATTGTCTGCTATAGATAGGATGTATAATCAGTGAAGGCAGGTTTTCATTCTTTCACAAGTAAGTGAGAGAGAGATACCAGAGACCCACTCTGCCACATGTGGTGGGGTAGGGGACCAGAGCCGGGACCCACACACAGGGCAAGGGACTCCACCTGCTCAGCCACTGCCCCAAGCACTTCCTTCCTTCCTTCCTTCCTTCCTTCCTTCCTTCCTTCCTTCCTTCCTTCCTTCCTTCCTTCCTTCCTTCCTTCCCTCTTTCCTTCCTTCCTCCTTCTTTTTCATAATTCTAAATTTGGAAGAATTAAATGTGGTTGATCCTTATCCTGTATAAGTACCGCGTGCTAACTAATTGCGCCACTGGAGCTCCATAAAAAGATCCTTATCCTAATGTTGGGTCTGATCCAGTCAGCTGTGATGGAGGTAGGGGTATAGTTCCAATAATACGAAACATGTCTGCTTATGTGATCAAGGGTTATAGATCATGTATCAATAATTATACAGCTTGTTTCCTTTCTCATTTATTATTGTAATGTCACCAGGGCTATTACTGGGGCCTGATGCCTGCACAACAAATCCAATGCTCCCAGTACCCACCCTTCCTTCCCCCCTTCTATTGTTGATAGAAATTGAGGGGGAAAGGCAATGAGTTAGAGAAAGATAGACAACTGTAACAGTGCCTCAGGGCTCCTGAAGCTGCCCCCCCCCCCGCAGGTGGGCATGGGCAACTTGAACTTGGGTCCTCCTGCATGGTATTATGTGCTCTCTACTAGCTGTGCCACCCCCCCAGCCCATATTATTTGTTTGTTTATTTATTTATTTTTAATTACCACTTACCTTGACTTTGGGTTGGACTACTCTGGAAACATTCCGAGCAGTAGAGTGCTTCCTTGGGAAATGCTTTTAGAAAAAGGCACATGTAGGAAGGTGGAGAAGTAACATGGGCAGAAACAGAAGCCAGACTGAAAAGACAATTGCAGCCAAGGCTTCAGCTAATGCCATAGGAACCGGGAACTTCCGCATTATATCTTGAGTCCAGACAAAAGGCATATGTGTGTCTGGGTGTTGGTAGTTTGTACCCGGCAGTGCACAGTCATTGGCAAAGGGCAGTTCCCTTCAGCAGTGGGAAGAGACTTCCTAGGAAGAGACTTCACTGCTACTGTCAACAGACAAAACTGCCAGGAAGTGCAAAGATGAGTGAGTGGTTCAGTCCTGAAAGAGGGATCTGAACCTTAAAGCGTGACTGCCATAGGAAATGAGGAATGTGTGTGTTATGGTATCTATAAATGTTTGCCTACTTCCATTTCTATTTTGCCTCATTTGCTGCATAGCAGAATAACAGAATAGTTATCCTGTGTGCCTTTTTCCTCCTGCTTTTTTTACAAATCTATTTAAAAATTTATTATTATTATTTACCTCTAGGGCTATTGTTGATGCTTAAGTCTGCACAACTCCACTGTGCTTGTCCCCCTTCCTTTTTTGTCCTCCCCTTTTTTTTTTATTTCTCTTTTTGATAGAGGGCAGGACAGAGAGATAGAGATAGATAGACACCTGCAGCATGGCTTTCATGAAACTTCCTGCCTGCAGATGTGGACCTGGTGCTTGAACTTGGGTCTTTGAGCATCCTTACAAGTGTACCCTTTGGAATATGCTGTCACCCAGCCCCTCTGTCTGTATTTTGAACTGTTTCCATTGAGCCATTGGTCTGTAAATGCCAGTGACATGCTAGGTGGCACTCTCTTGGAGTGATTTTTCAGGGTTTACATTTCTCCATTCCACTAGTGGTCATCACTTCTGCATTTTATTCTCTCTGGCTTCACATTGTATTTTCAGACTTGAGCTTGGAGGTCAGACTTTGACTACCACAGCCCATTGGTGTTTCTCAGTCCCCTTCTTCTTAGTGGGCTCTTTTCCCAACATGACTGGATACTGAAGACAGAAAAGGGGGAATTTCCCTAGGCCTGCTATTGGAGAAAGTGATCTTATAAAAAGAAAAAAGTGCTAATCCATAACATTCTCAAGCCATTTTTTCTTTAAAAATATCTATATTATGAGATATTTAAGCTACAACTGAACATATTTAAAATTTATAGAGAGTCAGAGACTTGCTCAGAAATTAACTACATATGTTAAAATACTAATATAAATCCTATAACAAATATAGTAGAATGGATATGTATTTAGGGAAAACCTAAAACATTGTATTTATTGGTAAGCAATACTTGTAAAAATTTGTACTTTTTAATTTTAATTATTTGTACTTGTTTTTCTAAATCTAAACACATGTGGAATTCAGTAGGAATGTGTGCATCTCATCTTAAATGCCAACCATGTGGTAAATGTACATAAAGGGAGGAAGGACAGCCTCCCTCTGTCATTCTTCATATGATCATAACTCCAGGTTGAACTTCAGGATTCATGAGGTCACCACCTCCTGTTTCTAAACTCTACCCAGAAGTAGTGAAAGGCTTTACTATTATTTTTTTAGGCTTTACTATTATTACCAAAAGAGACATGATTTGTGATTCTTGTGTTTTTTTATTATTGATTTAATGTGGATGTACAAAATTATGAGACAAGGGTATAATTCTACACTGTTCCCAACACCAGACTTCCAAGTCTCCATTTCCTCCATTGAAAATTGTAGTAGGCCTCCCAAATTCATAGATGTGGGTTGACTATTACTTCTATAATTATCTAGATTTATATTTGTCCATTTCTTCCATGATCCTGCCCTCTCCTCCCCTCCAACTCAAACCTATACCCTCTGCCACTTCTGAATGTCCTTCTTTTTTCCTCTTCTCTCTCAGGCTGCTGATGGAATTGGAGTTCAGAGCCCTCTGGCGATCTTCCCCTAGCATTTCTTCCCTAGCCTCTAAGGTTATTTCTGGGGCTTGGTGCCAGCAATATGAATCCACTGCTCCTGGCAACCATTTTTTTCCCATATTATCTGATAGGACATAGAGAAATTGAGCTAGAAAGATTTGTGAAGCGTACCCCTGCAGGTGTGGAGTGGGGGCTTGAACCCAGATCCTTGCACAGGTTCTAGCTCTTTGTACTGTGTGTGCTTAACTGGGTGCACCATAGCCTGACCCCCTGGACCAAAAATTTTATGGGGTGCAGAAATAGTAAGTTCTGACTTCTGTAATTGCTTCTCCACTGGATGTGGGTGTTGACAGGTGGATCCATACCCCTATCCTGTTCCTGTCTTTGCCTACTGGGCTAGGACTCTCGAGAGGTGATATTTTGGGACACATTGGTAAGGTTGTCTTCCCAGGGAAGTCAAGATGGAATCATAGTAACATCTGCAACTTAGTGGCTGAAAGGCAGTAAGATATAAATCAGGACAAAGTGTTCAATAAATAGGAACCAACAAGTAGGAATAAAGTGGATGAGATTAAGGATCTTGGTGTAGAAAGAAGCTAGGAAGCCCATTTTAGGTACCTTCCAAGGGACCCATGACTTCAGTAATTTTTGTCTAAGCTTGATAGAGAATATACAGATGGTCTAAAAGTATTGTCTGGGCAGATAGTGTCAGTGTTGAAAATAGGACTAGAAAGCTAGGTTAGGGCAGAGAGTAGCTCCTAACGTTGAAAAATAATATAATGCAATTAACTGTTTGCTCTATCAATCTCCACCAATCTTCCTTGAGTTGGCAGGGTAGGCTGACCCAGCCTTCCTTCGGAGAGTGAGGCAGTCCCTAACTTGCTGTTCTCCAGTGAGGGCAAGGTCCTTGAGAGGCCCACCCCACAAGTGGCCTTATGATGATGGTCCTGATGGAAGTGACCAGTAATGGTGGAGAGAGGGATCTGTTAGAGGTATTGGCCCATATTGCCTATAGGGAAATCCAAAGATTCCCTGACCAGGGCCCAAATGATGGGGGTGGCTTCTGTGTTTTTTTGAAATCACATTACTTCCGCAACTGTCTAATGCTTTTCAACATTGCCTATTATTTAATTTCAAACACAGAGGTCAAACTTTAATACATACATTATACATATGCAAACATGTATTACTGTGGATGAAACATTCCATATAAGTGCTCTTACTGATTTTATAAGATAGTTAAATATGATATATAGCAAATGGCTTTATTTGAACTATATGGAGCTGTATTTTTTTTTGTTGTTGTTATTGGTTTGACATTTCAACTAATCACCAAATGTCATAGGTGAAATTAAGCCAAACTAAGTTTGTTGGCTGAACATTTTATTTTATCATAAGTTAGGCTGCCTTTTGATGCATTTACACTTTTTTTTTTTTACCAAATAGGTTTATCATTGGCATTTAGGTAGGGGATATTTAGAAACAGGTTTTAAATGCGGCTTTTTAATTTAATTTACTTAGACTAGCTTGGGTGATTTATCTACACATAAGCTTTGCAAAGGCATGGCTTCATGTCGTAAGATTAGGCAATGTATTGTGATGCATACATATTTATGGAAAAGAAAATATAGCAATTTATTATAAAAACACCTAGCAGACAGTCTTACCTATAAGCATTTTTCAAACTGTCTATTAACTTAGCTATCATTAGTGTTATCTTTTAGGGCATCATTAATCTTATTTTATTTACTTATTTTTTTGCCACCAGGGTTATGACTGGGACTCAGTGCCAGCACTATAATAAATCTACTACTCCGGGAACCCATTTTCTCCCCACTTGCTTTTCTTTCTTTCTTTCTTTCTTTCTTTCTTTCTTTCTTTCTTTCTTTCTTTTTTCATTTATTTTATTTTTTTAAATTTGATAGAACAAAGAGAAATTGAGAGTGGAGGAGATAGAAAAAGACAGAAACTTGCAGACATGCTTCACCACTCATGAAGTATCCTTCTTGCAGTGGGGGCTCGAACCTGAGTCCTTGCCCTTAACTGGATGTGCCACTGCCTGCCCCCCCCCCATTAATGCTATCTTTTAAGGAAGAAGAAATAGCTCAGTGAGTAGAGTGCCTGCATTGTCATATACAAAGCTCAGATTTGAGCCCTAGCACATTCTACATGCTGTGGCAAAAGAGGATATTCCAGTGCCTTTGTGCCTCTCCCCCTTCATATATAGCCTGGAGTGGTGAAATTATGAATGTGTGAGGCCCCAATTACACAAGAAGAGAGAAAGGATGATTTTCTGTCATGGTAACCATTACTTGCTTAAAATTTCTGCAATCTTTTTTTTTATTTTTTACTTTTAATTGCCACCAAAGTTATTGCTCAGGATCCATGGCCCATGTGAATCCACTACTCCCAGCAGCCACTTTTTTCTTTTTCTTTCTTTTTTCCCTTCTTCATTGGGTAGGACAGAGAGAAATTGAGGAAAAAGGGGGAAATAGAGAGGGAGAGAGAAAGAGAGACCCCTGCAGTGCTGGCTTTTCCACTTGGGAAGTGTTTCCATGCAGGTGAGGGCTGAGAACTTGAACTCAGTCTTTTTTTTTTACAGCCACAAAAAATAATAAATATTTTAATATTTCCTGAGATAATAGGTATATTATTCTAATAAGTAATGTCCTCAACTGTCCTCTGCAGCTAGGCTAGAGGAATAAGTTAAGGGAACATTTGACTGACCTTATGTGTTTTGGAGATGACTGTTTGATACTGCATTATGATGTGAGTTTGTATGTGAACTACCCTTACACTTTTCTTCCCTTCATTTTATGAAGCGATGACTAACACAAAAAAACATTTCTACTGTAAAATGAAGTGGGGTGTGTTTTTGAACAGTACTACTTCATTTGTGTCTTATTTTAGAAATGAGAACAGTTTCACCGTGTGAGAGAAAATGTATAGTAATTAATACCTGGCAGAAATGAACTAGAGGGAGAAATGTAACCACCAAGTCAGGAGGTAGAAAGAAACCATGAAGGAGACAATGAGAAAGGCTCAAAGTTTGCCTCCTGATGTACAGCTAGAGGGAAGAAGGTGGAGGGAGGAGCCAGAGAGTCACACCCATCACATGTACAAGACAGACCTTGTACGTGCGTGTTGGTGTGGTGATGAATGCATCCCTTTGAGAACAGTGGGCTGGGAGGCCTAGAAACTGCTGCCTCCATTTCCATACTTGCTATAACTTATCTCTGCTTCAGAGATCATGGTTAATTACATTTACAAATCAGTTCCCTCTTGCCCTCTCCACTTGAATTCAGTTGCTAAGTGACTGGAAGATAGATTGACCCCTGAATTTATTCTTCTCATTATATTGTTAGATTTTTCCACATCATTTAAAGGCTGCATTTGTTCATGTAAGTTCAACACCTCTTAAAAGATTCAAGCTGACATTTAACCTAATTAATAGTCCCTGTTGGCCTTGTTATTCTGGGGATGCATAGTTAGAGCAATAGTGCCACTTATTCAGTGAGATTATGATTCCATTTTATCTTCAGACTTACATTCTTAAATTGATTGCCCAAAGGTCTATTTCTTTTGTGTGTTTTGCTGTTAAGACCATCTGTGTTACATAAATATGTTTCTAAAGCCCATTCTTAGAAAAAAAAATAGTTACTCATTTACTTTTTTCCCCAGAGCACCGCTCAGCTCTGGCTTATGGTGGTGCTGGGGATTGAACCTGTGACTTTTTGTGCCTCAGGCATGAGAGTATTTTTGGGCCAGCATTATACTGTCTCCCCAGGCCTAAAGTCATTCAGTTTTGAAGTTCGAGAATTTAAAAATGCACCTCCCCCCACATACACACACTTATTGAGTCATGTGATGGAAATCAAAACAAAATTTCTTTTTAAACTGATGTTAATATTGTAATGGTTATACATATAAGTAATTTGGATCAAAAATACACGACACCTTAGGAACATTGCTATTATTGTTCCTCTCTGGGAGTTGTGGTCAATATATATTCAACCTTTGCAATTTAGAATGTTGTTTACTAATCTGTCAAATTGCATGCAGAAAACCCATATAAGCATTGTACTCCTAAGTTGGTGAATATTATCTTAGTGGTAAGTCACTAGGAAAAACAGCTTTCCTCTCCAGTAACTAATCAGAAAAAGTTTACATGTAAATTATTTTAGAAAGATTTATTTACTTGTCATTAAATGGGAGAGGAAGTAGAAGTAGAACATTAATGTAACTTATGCAGTGCTGGGGTTCGAACTCAGAATGTCATGCATGCAAGTCCTGCATTCTACTTGCTGAATGACTTCCCCAGTTGCCCATATGTTATTTGTGCATGAGCATACACAAACCTCATAATGATTACAGATATGTGGAGTGGAACTAGCAGCTATAGATATATACATCTTTATGATTAGCCAAGCTATATGTTTTTGTTAGGTGAATGGCCAAATGTTTTAAGGAACTTTGAAGAAAAAGATAACAATTAGGGGGAGATAGTAGTTGTTGAAATACTTTACGTGGGGAAAGTGACCATGGGGTCTGAACTGGTGATGTCTATTAAATCAACTAGGACCAATTTGAGAAACATTTTATTAATTTGCAACTTTTAAGGATACAAAAGTTTCTGTCTCGCAATGCAGTATAATTCTGCATAGCACATTGTAGTAGATAGATAAAATACTTGGGTCTAGGTTCAGACTTTACATAAATCTTAGGAGCAACTGGAGAAGAAAGGAATCAGTTCCCAGGAGGCAATTTCTAAAATAGTTAAGTGTGAAAATAGCCTTATGCATAGCTACAGTCATATATAAATTAATGCATGACTGTGCTTCAATAAAACTGTATTTACAAAAGTAAGTGGTGAGTAGAATTTGGTCCATGGTCTGTTGACCTCTGCTCCAAATGAAAGTCAATAGACCAAAGGACATAATATCTTTTTATTTCCCAGATGTTGCCAGGTCTCACCACTTCAGGCTGACGTCTTCAGAGAATTAGAAAAATGTACAGAGAAACCAAGGCACCATTGAATGGAACTTCCTCCATTGCTGTAATGTTTCCATGTAGTGCACCAGGAGCTTGAACTTGGATCTAGCACATGGCAAAGCAGGTGTTTTACTAGTTGAACTATCCCAACTAGACCAGGATTTAATAATTAGTTTTAAAGTGAGCATATGCAGTGTCAAAATAGAAAATTAAATTGTTGTCTATATCAGTACCTGAAACATAATTATTAGATTCAAATTATATTTACTCTCAAATCTTTTGACATAGTTGAGTGGATCCTTTTGGTCATGAAGAAGGCAGATTGGTGCTTTTGTTTTTTGTTAATTAAAAGTGAGACTTTGCATTTTAATAGTGTACATAAGTTTTCAGGCTTAATTAATTACTTGACAAGTAATTAATATAAAGTTATTTATAAATAATGAATATGTGCATACCAATTCAAGTTGGAAACTGCTGGCCATTAATTTGTTTTTATTTTTAATCAATAGTTCCTTTGATTTGCCTTACATCTATCATATTTCAGTGACAATGGGAAGCTGCCAGAACTATTTTATTGTTTGCATCTGTGAAGTGTCTCAAACCTCCACAGATGTAGCTGGCACATTCACATACCAAAAAAAGGAAAAAATTAAATATTGATCTTAAAAAGCCATTAAAGCACATCATGGTTATAATCTTCTATAGCCGTTGCTGTGCACCAGTTCAACCTAACAAATGCTGAGGGAAGCCTCTCATTCTTAGAAATGGGCCTTGTGCTTTGCTCAGAGTAGTCGTTAACCTGTATAGGCATGCAATGAGGAGAAGCTAATCATAGTCTTGCAAAGATGGCACGTACCAGGATTTTCCCAAAAGAACAACCTATAAGCAAACGCACTAAACTCCCTCAAATTGTCCTTTCCTCCCTCCTCCACATACTCAGGGGTTCTATTTGCACCCAGATGGTGTCACTAAATCCACTTTAGAATAATACTGAAATAATTCCCTCTGCTATGCTTTCAGGACAGAGAATTGCAAAGAAGTCCTGTGCAACTTACTGGGCTGTTCAGACTGAACATTCTTCCTCTGATGTTCCTTTGTGGAACAAGAAGTTTCTGTAGTGATGTAGTCATGGTGCTACACATGGATTTTTTTTTTATCATGCAAACCCAGAAGTTCAAGATGCTTGCTTTTCAGAGAAAGACTATTCATCTACTAGGATACTAAGATTCATTGTACATTCTAGGTGACTGCCACATGTTTTGGTCAGCAGCATGTAAGTAAAGCAGCCCTGTAGGATAGCATTTGTGAGACCTGCATCCCGGGCTCTTTCATACTTACACTCCTCATTTCTGATTCAATAGCATCGGGTTTATTCAACATTCACTTGGCTTAGTATGAGAAGATAATAGGAATAGATTTGTACTAAAGGGGAAAAAAAAGACCCGCCTTCCCTCCCGCCCTTATTTGATTCTCTTTTGGCCCACTAACCATTAACTCACCGTTATCTATATATTAAGAATAGTATGAGGAGGCAGCCAGAAAAGGGGATAAGAAGGTGTGCAAAAAAGGGGGTTCTGGGAGGGTGGCTTCAGACCGTGTCATCGGTGGAATGTGAGTTACATGGATACATGTGTATGTACCCAGACTCATCAGCCTATATATACTTAAGAATGATCCAATTAGCTGCCTAAATTTTAACCATATCACAAGTGATATATTTTATGAAATATAATGAAAATAATCTTTTTCACAACTTCTCTGGTTTGTGTGATCTTTGCCACTCAAGAATGAATGGAAATTATGAGGCTCAGTGAAGGGAAAAGAGAGAGTGAGGCCTATAAGGCAGTATTATTAGAAGCTAAAAAACCAAAACAACAACAACAGTCCATAAAGCAAAGAGGTGGGAGGTGGCCCTGGAGTGAGGTACCTGCACCACGCAGAGACTAGAGTCTTTATCAAGAGCTCTGCTTAGCTTTTTATAAAAGTCCAGGTGGGTGTTTCACAGGCTGTGCCTGCCTGAATTCACCTTATCAGTTCCTGTAAGGGTCATTCTGATCTTTGAGTCACAATCTTGTCTTCTGCACAACTGGGTGTGTGGTGATGCCTGTAGCTTCAGGAGTATTATCCATTTGACTCATTGAAACATCTTAAACATGGTGTCTTTTGATGACATAGGAACCAGAAAGCTTTTGATTTTTCTCTCTGGGACCCTCTCCCTGCCTATAGCCATAATCCCTTTGTGCCTCAATCTTACAGGAAAGTTTGAGGCATAGTTTTATTGTTATTGTTCTTTGGTTTTGAAAGGTGATTCTGTCTCTCCCAAGGCTTTTGCTATACAGTCATCCTTGAGAAGATTATCTAAAATTCAGTCAGCCTGGGCTTCTCTTTGCAAGGTGGGCAGAAATGTGAGATGCCTATTGTATTCTATATAAGGATGCTTTCTTATCCTTGCTTCCCCTTCCAATCTCCATATTCATGACCAATTGTTTTAGTATAATTTTCTGCATTGCATCTTTATTCCTCAACTATCTGCAGTGCACAATAAATTTCCTTATGTACATGTCTGTTTCTGACCAGTAAATCTATCTCTGCATCAACCCCACAGACCTTGCCTTACTATGGCTTTGTGATACATCCCCCCTTCCGCCCTCCTCTCCCCCGTAAACCCTTGATCATCAGGAATATCATACATTCTTGTCCTGTCATCCTTAACTTTTCAAAGTCTCTACTATCTCGATGTAATTTTTCCCCCTTTCTATTTAGACCATACTGTGGGGTGTTCCTTAAATTTACTTAAAAGTTCCCATAGTAAACTATGGAAATCTCCAGTGTGCTTTCCTGCTATAAACAGGTCTAAGCTTTGTTCCAGTATTCTTTAGGCCAGCCTTTAAAAAGGAAAGTTCTGGGGGTCGGGCGGTAGCGCAGCAGGTTAGGCGCACGTGGCACAAAGCTCAAGGACTGGCGTAGGGACCCCAGTTCGAGCCCCCAGCTCTCCACCTGCAGAGGAGTCACTTCACAGGCGGTGAAGCAGGTCTGCAGGTGTCTATCTTTCTTTCCCCCTCTCTGTCTTACCCTCCTCTCTCTGTCCTATCCAACAACTAACAACATCAACAACAATGGGAACCAAAACAGGGCTGCAACAACAAGGGCAACAAAGGGAGAAAAAAAAAAAGGGTGGCCTCCAGGAGCAGTGGATTCGTGATGCAGTCACTGAACCCCAGCAATGACCCTGGAGGCAAAAAAAAAAAAGAGGAAAGTTCTGGATCTCAGACGACAGCAGATGGCAGTGGCAACTTCAACTCATTTACTTCCCTGTTTGGCTTCTTTCTCATTGTCTTTGCTCTCAATTTCTCTTTGCCTTTTTGTGGCATCCTAGTCATGCATTTTAAAGATATTTTGTTTACTTCATTTAACCCTTCTGACGAGTCTTGTGTTGCTACTGGTTCTCAGTATATCTAATCATCCCTATTGCTAGGATGGCTTTTTGTGTCAGTCACGGCTTTACAATGATTGAATCAAATGACAAGATTGTGTCTTGCGCATAGTAAACATTTAACAGAAATCTATTTAATTTAACTGAATAAGAGTTTGACTGGGTTTTACTGATGCTGCCTTTTCATTCCCAAAGAGTTTTCTTCAAGATTTTCTGATATTGTCACTACTAGGAAATATTTATTTCTAAAATTGTGCAAAATTATACAATCGTCCAGATTTACAGAAAAGAACATAATTTAAACCTTTTTTTTTACCACCAACATTAAACAAATATTAATACAGTGTCAGATTTTCATGACCCCGTTTTTTTTTTTTTTTCCTTTCTATATTCTACCAGAGGTTTGCTCAGCTCTGGCTTACAGTGGTATGGGGGAGGGGGGGCCCTCTCTCTTCCCAAAGAATCTTGTTATTAAAGGGTTACCTGTACAGTTAAACACATGAACAAACATACAGGCTCAGAGTAATACCAGAATGTATACATTTTCATCCTCAATGGAAAAAGAAAGATATATGAAAAATGGCCTTGATAACCATCTATATCAAACACTATTGCAGACAAGAAAACAAAACAAAACAAAACTGAAAAACACCAAACATTTGTTTTCCTGCTTTTCCTTTGATGCAGTTTCAGTCTTGTCTGATACACTTTTAAGTGCCTTCTTAATAGCATCTGATCTACTTTTTCGACACACTAGTTGGCATCCTGAAATCGCTCTCTCATTACCACTCATGTTCATGGAGAACAGTTCTTTGTACAGTGCTCTTAAACCATGGTCGCAGTGCCCAGTTTTCTTAGGTCAGTGATTACAATGGTTGTATAATAAAACTGCATATCATTTTATTTTATATATTTAAAAAACATCATAGTATAGTAACCTTCATATCCTTTTTAATATAATTTTTAAAACTTATCTTTATTTATTGGATAGAGACAGGTAGAAATCAAGAGAGAAGGGGGTGATAGGGAGGGAGAGAGAAAGAGAGACACCTGTAGCCCTGCTTTACCACTTGTGAAGCTTTCCCTCTGCAGGTGGGAACCAGGGGATCGAACCTGGGTCCTTGTGCATTGTAACATGTGCACTCAACCAGATGCGCCACCACCTGGCCACCTTCATATCCTTTTGAAACTTGCTTTATTTTATTTTTTTATATTTATTTATTTATTTTCCCTTTTGTTGCCCTTGTTTTTTATTGTTGTTTTAGTTATTATTGTTATTGATGTTGTTAGATAGGACAGAGAGACATGGAGAGAGGAGGGGAAGACAGAAAGGAGGAGAGAAAGATAGACACCTGCAGACCTGCTTCACCACCTGTGAAGCGACCCCCCCCCCCCTGCAGGTGGGGAGCCAAGGGCTAGAACCAGGATCCTTATACTGGTCCTTGCACTTCAGCGCCATGTGCACTTAACATGCTGTGCTACCACCCAACTCCCCGAAACTTGCTTTCTTTTCCCCACTCAGCATTATGCTTGAAAATGTACCTACACTGATACTTTGAACTCTTAATTTATTAACTGCAAATCCTGTATTTTAGTTCTGTTATAAATCATATTTTATTTAGTGGTCTCTTTATGCTACAGTAGACACCTTGGCAAATGCTAGAAGAAGAAGTAGACACCTTTGTATTTATCCTTTTGAAAATATACTTGAGATTTAAAATATTAGATGTTTCGAATTAGTAATGCTTTAGGGTAGCAATGCTTCATTTTACCTTGCTAAGATATCCAGTTTTATTTGGAATGGGTTTGGTGTGTTGCACCAAAGTAAAAGACTTTGGGGTGAAGGGGGAGGGTTGAGGTCCTGGAACATGATGGCAGAGGAGGACCCAAAGGAGGTTGAAGCGTTATGTGGAAAACTGAGAAATGTTACATGTGTACAAACTACTGTATGTTACCGTTTACTGTAAACCATTAATCCCCCCCAATAAGTACAAAATTACTTTTAAAAAGGATATCCAGTTTCTTATGTTCAACTACAATTATGCTGACACTGATTGTTACCAAAGATAGATCATGTTTTCCCTTGTTTTATGAGGTAATGTTTATAGTTTGTGAAAATACTTTGTATTGGTCTACAAAAGGATTATGCTGAAAATATAAAGTGTATGACACCTTGGGTAGAGTTCAAATTATGTCACCATCACCATCAAATAATGAATAAATAGGTGATCTGAAGATCTGTCCTCTCTTCTTTCCTTCTATAGGTATTTATGAGCCTCCATTTATTGTACTACTGCAGTGAACCTACTTTGGATGTGAAAATTGCCTTTTGTCAGGTGTGTGTTCCTTACAGGTAAAACAAGGTACAGTATGCTCCCTTGTATTTCCATTTCCCATTTCATTTTGCATATGTTCCTCACTGAGTTAGTATTTATATACTAGCTTAAGGAGTACAAGTTAGTTGCTCATGTGTGAGGCCTGAGTGACACATACACACACACACACACACACACACACAAGTGAAAATTTAAAGGAGTCCAGCAGTAGTGCAGCAGGTTAAGTGCAGGTGGCACAAAGCACAAGGACCAGCATAAGGATCCCAGTTCGAACCTAAGCCCCCAGCTCCCTACCTGCATGGGAGTCGCTTCAAAGGCAGTGAAGCAGGTCTGCAGGTGTCTCTGTCGTCCCCTCCTCTCTCCATTTCTCTCTGTCATATCAAACAACGATGACATCAGTAACAACAATAACTAAAACAGTAAAACAATAAGGGCAACAAAAAGGAATAAATATTTTTTAAAAAGTGAATATTTAGATGCTTTACGTTTCTTAGTTCATCTAATTGAATGTGAATTAAAATATTCTTTGTAATGGCTATAAATACAGTAATTTATTACTTTTTTTTGCCTCCAGGGTTATTGCTGGGGCTCAGTGCCTGCACTACAAATCCATTGCTCCCAGAGGCCATCTTTCCCATTTTGTTGCCCTTGTTGTTGTTGTTATTGTTATTGTTGTCACTGCAGTTGTTGAGTAGGACAGAGAGAAATTGAGAGAACAGGGGAAAACAGAGAAGGGGAAGGAAAGATAGATACCTACAGACCTGTTTCACCACCTGTGAAGCAACAGCAGGTGGGGAGCCAGGGGCTTGAACCAGGATCCTTGTGCTGGTACTTGTGCTTTGTGCCATGTTGCTAACCTGCTGCTCTACCATCTGGTCCTCCACGTTTTGTTACTATTAACCAGAGCACTGCTCACTGCTAGTTCATGGTGTTGTCAGGGACTAAACCTGGGACCTCTGAGCCTCAAATATGAAAGTCTGTTTGGATTAGCTGCTATACTGTTTCCCAGCTCTACCTCTTTTTTAAAAATACTTATTGGTTGATTGGTAAGAAGTCAACCAGAACATCACTCTAGCATATGCTGTGATGGGAATCGAACTTTGGACCTCACATACAGAAATCTTGTATTTTACCCACTGACTCCACCTCTGTCAAAACAAGCCTTTACCAACTGTGCAGTGATTTCTTATTACATCTCACTAATACTTAATATTTCTTTTTACATCCTTAACATGAGACTGTAGACATCAGAATAACTGGTCTCTGTGAGATTGTTTTTTTTTTTTTTTTTATGAGTGATTACTGAGTCATAAGTGCTTTGTACACACATCTGGTAGCATGTACACGGTGCCCAGTTTGCTTTTTGAAGCCCAGTGCTACCAGCAGCTGGCTGAACTAAATAGTAAAGCTCAAAACCAATCATGACAAAGACATCTTTTAGCCTATAATATGCAGCAAGAAGGCAGAAGCCAGCATTAATAGTCGGCATGAACCAGAAAAGAACCTGCCTCCCTGTTCTTATACAAACTTTCTTAAAAAGGAGATTACTGGGGACTGGGCAGTGGCGTGACCAGTTGAGTGCACATGTTACTATGCATAAGGTAGTTTCAACTTAAGCTTGTGGTTATGGCTTGACTAGTAGTGCTCCCTGCTTCACTCTCAGTAATTGCTCTCTGAGTAATAAATTCAGTGGCAATCCTACTTGTGCCCTAAGCAGAGAAGTTATAGTTTTTCTGCAGTGGCTTTTGTTTCATCTTTTTACTGGACTGTGCCTTGAAAAGAGGATATGCATCTATTGATATAATACTTATGAAATAATTTTGTACCATCTCTTATTTTAGTCTACTTCTTTCTGATTCTAGAAGTAGTAAGATGTTTTTATTATAGAAAACATAAAAGTGGGAGCCAGGCTATAGCACAGCAGGTTAAGCACACATGGTGCAAAGCGCAAGGACCTGAGGAAGGATCCCGGTTCAAGCAGCTCCCCACCTGCAGGGGAGTCACTTCCCAGGAGGTGAAGCAGGTCTGCTGGTGTCTGTCTTTCTCTCTCCCTCTCTGTCTTCCCCTCCTCTCTCCATTTCTCTCTGTCCTGTCCAACAATGACAACATCAATAATAACTACAACAATAAAGCAACAAAGACAACAAAAGGGAATAAGTAAATATAAAAATTTAAAATAAAAGAAAAGAAAAAGAAAACATAAAAGTGTATAAAGGGAAACAAAGTATTGATATATCTACTCTTCCCAAGCATATTTAGAACCTGTTGGCTCAAAATACAGTTTTTTAAAAATAGTATTTATGGGGTCGGCTGGTGGCACACCTGGTTGAGTGCACATGTCATAGTGCACAAAGACCCAGGTTTGAGCCCCGGCCCCCACCTGCAGGGGAAAAGCTTTGCGAGTGGTGGAAGCAGGTCTGCAGGTGTCTCTCTGTCTCTCTCCCTCTCTATTTCCCTTCCTCCTCTCAATTTCTGGCTGTCTCTATCCAATAAATAAGTAAAGATAATAAAATTAAAAAATAGTATTTATTTATTTATTGGATAGAGATAGAAAGGAATCAGGAAGGAAGGGAAAGACAAGAGAGACACTTGCAGCACTGCTTTACCACTTGTGAAACTTTCCCTCTGCAGGTGGAGACTGAGGCCTTGACCCTGGGTCCTTAGGCATTGTAATGTGTTCTCAACTGAGCTCACCAGCACCTGGTCATAAAATGTCTTTTTGAAAGAAAAAATTACACTGCTCTGGTTTATGTGGTATCAGGTGTTAGGAAGCTGCATGCAAATGAGTACCGCACTCTCCCACTGAGCCCGCGCCCAGCCGCCAGGGTGAGACCTTCTATAGGAACTTGGCATGTGCTACATGCTATGAAGGGACTGATCTGCTTTCTCTCCCTGATCTCTGAATGTTGTGCGGGAAGTTTTAGTTTTCCTGTTAATTTCAGATAATTTCTCTTCTCTTATGAAGGCATGTATGCTTTTTCATTTGACTGGAAATAATGATCAAGCATAATTTCAAGTTTTTTACTGCATTATTGATTTTGCTTTCAGCCACTAATCCCTTAGAGAAGCTGTGTCTGAACCAAGTCAGTATAAAAGTGATGCAGATGTTAGGCTGTAACCCTCCTTAGAGAGTGGCTTGGAGAATCAAAATGGGGAAAACACACTCTTAACAAACTCTAGCCCACAATGTCATTAAGTAGCATTGATCACATATTCGTTTTCAGAACCCATGTAAGTAAACTCAGATTAAACACAAGCCTTTCTCCCATAAAAGAATTGTAGATATTGTTTCTTCAGACTTTAGGTAGCAGTGTTGAGTGACATCATAGGACAACTAGGTCTGCTGGCTGTAACTGTGAGAATGAATGGCACCGTATGATAATGTAACAAAAACAGAATCACCGCATTTGGCAGACACTTTTTTAGTTATCCCAATGACAGTACCAAAAGACTAGTCAGTACACTGGCCAATAAGCTTTTTGGCGATGCTAATTAATCCAGACCACGCAGTTAAAACAGAGCAATGTTAGACATATCTGACTTGAACTATGTGAGCTGGTTTGTCTCAGCTGAGACAGGTCAGTGCACCTTCAGTTAAACCTGGCATAGAGTAGGCTCTCAACAAACGAACAAAGGGTTGGGACCAGACTCTATATCTCTAAGCAGCGCTTAAAAATCCAACTTCTTGAAAACTGTGTATTTTAAGCTTGAATTGTATTGTGTTCAGTTATGTTCAAATTCTAGACTGAGAAAATTGGTAACATGAAAGCTTGTGAAGGAGCACATGCTATTTAATCTTTCTCTTTATTTTTATAGCTTTATTATTATTATTATTATTATTATTATTATTATTTGCCTCAAGGGTTATTGCTGGGGCTCAGTGCCTGCACCATGAATCCACTGCTCCTGGAGGCTATTTTTTCCCCTTTTATTGCCTTTGTTGTTTTTAAATCATTGTTGTGATTATTATTATTGTTATTGTTGTCATTGTTGGATAGGACAGAGAGAAATGGAGAGAGGAGGGGAAGACAGAGAGAGGGAGAGATAGACATCTGAAGAGCTGCTTTACCACTTGTGAAGCGACTCCCCTGCAGGTAAGGAGCCTGGGACTCGAACCGGGATCCTTATGCTGGTCCTTGCGCTTTGCGCCATGTGGACTTAACCTGCTGCATTAACGCACAACCCCCTAAAGCTCTATTCTTTTTTTTTTTATTTAAGAAAGGATTAACAAAACCATAGGGTAGGAGGGGTACAATTCCACACAATTCCCACCACCCAATCTCCACATCCCACCCCCTCCCCTGATAGCTCTCCCTATCCCTCTGGGAGCATGGACCCAGGGTCATTGTGGGTTGCAGAAGGTAGAAGGTCTGGCTTCTGTAATTGCTTCCCTGCTGAACATGGGCATTGACTGGTTGGTCCATACTCCCAGTCTGCCTCTCTCTTTCCCTAGTAGGGTGGGTCTCTGGGGAAGCGGAGCTCCAGGACACATTGGTCGGGTCTTCAGTCTAGGGAAGCCTGGCTGGCATCCTGATGACATCTGGAACTTGGTGACTGAAAAGAGAGTTAACATGCGAAGCCAAACAAATTGTTGAGCAATCATGGACCCAAAGCTTGGAATAGTGGAGAGGAAGTGTTAGGGGGTACTCACTGCAAACTCTAGTGTACTTCTGCTTTCAGGTATGTATTTTGCAGTAGTTTACAGATACGTGTGAACATATGCTCTCTCTCACAGAAACTGGTGTATATCTAGGTTTTGGGACTTTGTTAGAAAGTGAACCACCTGAGATGGAATTAGAGTATACTATGAAAGGAAAGGTCTCACCCGAGTAATGAAGCTGAAGGGTTGTCATTCCACACGTGAAGTCTCTGGACAGTATGAAGTGAAGCATGTTGAGGTGGCAGTCGTTCTGTTGGTTAGGTTGTGATCGGCAGATGCAATATTATTTGATATGGATTGGGAGAGGCATACGGGAAAGTGGGCCCTATCCAATGGTTCCAGGACTGGGGGAAGTAGAGGCTCTATAGTGTAGATGTGAGGTTCCTGCTGTCTTAGGGATCCAAAAGACAATCGATAGTTAATGTTATCATCACCCCTGCAAGCGTCAACCCGGCTTTGACCTAGCACGTTATGATTGGGCCCTCCTCAATCGCTATCGAACAGGCCATGGCCGGTGTGCCGCTATGTTCCATCGCTGGGGAGCCAGAGACGACCCGAACTTCCCCTGCAGCTACAGACAGACTATGACCCACATAGTCAACGACTGCCACCTCTCCAGATTCAAAGGAGGTCTCTAAACTTTACATCAGGCTCAACCTGACACTGTTGACTGGCTACGGAAGAAGGGCAAATGATAGAAGAAGATTTGGTAATTGGGTTAACTTTGAAAAGTCCTTTTGTTAGGG
The DNA here is from genome assembly GCF_950295315.1 of Erinaceus europaeus. Classification (NCBI taxonomy): domain Eukaryota; kingdom Metazoa; phylum Chordata; class Mammalia; order Eulipotyphla; family Erinaceidae; genus Erinaceus; species Erinaceus europaeus. The sequence goes on along the minus strand of NC_080164.1, from coordinate 116,016,564 downwards.
TTTGCTGTACAGTACCCAGTATCTTGTATATATCTGTGCTATTGATTGCTTCTGATCTACTTGGTCTAGGATTTTGAGAGAGTCTGCATATCAATTACACAGCCTATATATTGAAAAGATTCAGTTTGTGTTTTGAAAAACTTCGAGACAGAATTAAATTTCCCCCTCTCGTATTAATTAACTAGTGATTTATATGACTACATTTTACTAGGAGTGTACATAAACACCATTCCCACCACCAAAAGACTGTGACCCATCCCTCCCACCCACTCCCACCCCCCACTGGCCCAGGAAGCTGCATGTCTACCCCTTACCTCAGGGTTTTTACTTTGATGCCCTACTTACAATTTGGTCAGGTCCTGCTTTTAGTTTCCCTTTCAGATCTTCTTAGTCAACTTCTGTTGATGAGTGGGATCATCCCATACTCATCTTTATCTTTCTGACTTAGCTCACTTAACATAATTCCTTCTACCTCTGTCCAAGATGGGTCAGAGAAGGTGGGTTCATTGTTCTTGATAGCTGCATAGTATTCCATTGTGTATATATACCACAGCTTTCTCAGCCACTCATCTGGTGTTGGGCACCTGGGTTGCTTCCAGGTTTTAGCTATTATGAATTGTGCTGCTATGAACATAGGAGTACACACCTCTTTTTGGTTGGGTGTTATGGAGTCCTTGGGGTATAACCCCAGGAGAGGAATTATTGGGTCATATGGAAGGTCCATGTCTAGCCTTCTGAGAGTTTTCCAGACTGCTCTCCACAGAGGCTGTACCAATTTACATTCCCACCAGCAATGAAAAGGGTTCCTCTGTCCCCACAACCTCTCCAACATTTGTTGCTGCTGTCCTTTTTGATGTATGCCATTCTCACAGGAGTGAGCTGGTATCTCAGTGTTGTCTTAATTTGCATTTCTCTGACAATCAGTGACCTAGAGCAGTTTTTCATATGTTTGTTAGCCTTTTGGATCTCCTCTGAGGTGAATATTTTGTTCATATCCTCTGCCCATTTTTGGATGGGGTCATTTGCTTTTTTGGTGCTATGTTTGCTGAGCTCTTTATATATTTTGGTGATTAGTTTCTTGTCTGATGTCTGGCATGTGAAGATCTTCTCCCATTCTGTGAGGGGTATCTCTGTTTTTTTAATAGTTTCTTTGGATGTGCAGAAGCTTTTCAATTTGATGTAGTCCCATTGGTTTGTTTCTGCTTTAGTCTTCCTTGCAATTGGGTTTGATTCATCAAAGATGTCCTTGTGGTGTAGGTGGGAAAGTGTTTTACCAATGTTTTCCTCTAAGTATTTGATTGTTTCTCGTCTGACATCTAGGTCTTTGATCCATTTGGAGTTTATTTTTGTTTCTGGTGAGATAAAGTGGTTCAATTTCATTCTTCTGCATGTTACAACACAGTTTTCCTAGCACCATTTATTGAAGAGAGCCTCCTTTTTTCCATTTAGTGCTTTGGGACCCCTTATCAAAGATTAGATGTCCATAGGTGTGGGGGATTTATTTCTGGGCTTTCAATTCTGTACCACTGGTCTGTGTGCCTATTTTTGTTCCAATACCATGCTGTTTTGATGATGATGGCTTTATAATATAGTTTAAGGTCTGGGAGTGTGATGCCTCCATTTCTGTTTCTTTTCCTCAAGATGGTTTTGGCAATTCTAGGTGTTTTCAGGTTCCAGATAAATGATTGTAGTGTTTGTTCTATTCTCTTAAAGAAGCTTGGTGGAACTTTGATGGGTATTGCATTAAATTTGTATATGGCTCTGGGGAGAACATTCATTTTGATGATATTTATTCTTCCAATCCATGAGCATGGGATATCTTTCCATTTCTTGGTATCAGTTTCTATTTCCTTGAGTAGCGACTCATAGTTTTCAGTATATAAGTCTTTCCCTTCTTTGGTCAACTTTATTCCTAAGTATTTGATTGATTTTGCTGAAACAGTAAATGGGAGTGATTTCTGGATGTCTTCTTCAGATTTAGTGTTTGCATAAAGAAATGCCACTGATTTTTGTACATTGATTTTGTAGCCTGATACCTTGCTATATTGCCTAATAACTTCCAGTAGTTTTCTGCTGGATTCTTTAGGTTTTTCTATGTATACTATCATATCATCTGCAAATAGTGAGAGCTTGACTTCTTCCCTTCCAATCTGTATTCCTTTGATTTCTTTCTCTTGCCTGATTGCTATGGCAAGAACTTCCAATTCTATGTTGAAGAGTAACGGTGACAGTGGACAGCCCTGTCTAGTCCCCGATCTGAGGGGGAATGTTTTCAGCTTCTGTCCATTGAGTATGATGTTGGCTGTAGGTTTGCTATATATAGACTCCACTATCTTGAGGAATTTCCCATCTATTCCCATTTTTTGTAGAGTTTTGAGCATGAATGGGTATTGGATTTTGTCAAAGGCTTTCTCTGCATCTATTGAGATAATCATGTGGTTTTTGGCTTTGCTTTTATTGATGTGATGAATGACATTGATTGACTTATGGATGTTGAACCAGCCTTGCATTCCTGGGATGAATCCCACTTGGTCGTGATGAACAATCTTTTTGATATGTTGCTGTATCTGGCTGGCGAAGATCTTGTTTACTATTTTGGCATCTATGTTCATCAGAGATATTGGTCTGTAGTTTTCCTTTTTTGTTGTGTCCCTATCAGCTTTTGGTATCAGGGTGATGTTGGCTTCATAGAAGGTGGAAGGGAGTATTCCTGTTTCTTCAATCTTATGGAAAAGCTTAAGAAGTATCGGACTGTTTCCTGAAAGTTTTGTAGAATTCATTTGTGAAGCCATCTGGTCCAGGACTTTTGTTGTTGGTAAAGTTCTATTCTTTTTTTTTATTTTTTCTTTTTCCCTTCACAGCACTGGAACTGAGGGCTTCTTTTATTTTTAATACTTATTTATTTATTTTCCCTTTTTGTTGCCCTTGTTGTTTTTTTATTGTAGTTTTTGCTGGATAGGACAGAGAGAAATGGAGAGAGGAGGGGAAGATAGAGAGGGGGAGAGAAAGATAGACACCTGCAGACCTGCTTCATAGCCTGTGAAGTGACTCCTCTGCAGGTGGGGAGCCGGGGGCTCGAACAAGGATCCTTCACTGGTCCTTGCGCTTTGCGCCACGTGCACTTAACCCACTGTTCTACTGCCGAACTCCCGGTAAAGCTCTATTCTTTAGCTCACTTTATTACTAGAAGTCTTATCACTATTCTAAATTATTTTATTTGAATTAGTAAATGAGTTATTAAAATATGTTTTTGAGTTGGACAAGGCTCAACTCATATTAATTGGCACCGAAAATTAATAGTTCTAAAACTTTGAGCCAGTTTAAAGTTCTGTATATATGCCACTTTCCTCATTTTTTGTTCATGTTAAATGTGTTTAACTTAATATCACATTTAGCTTAAATAAGTAAGCACTTCATTCAAATTCACCTTTCTATTTCCCACTGCCTTTTTGAGAATTCATATCAAAGAAATACTAAGAAACATTTTTTTCATCAGTGATTTCAAATATTAGATTCATTGTTGTTCTATCCCAAAGTTATTATAGGATGAACTATCAAATGTATTTTTTTCTTGGATTTAAACTCTAAAAATGTTTTACCTTTTCTATGAACTGTTATGATATAATCTGTGAAATCAGTAAATCAGAAATCACCACTTAGTATGTTTGGTTTTGTTGTTGTCATTATTTTTTTCCTTGGGCTTTCTTGAAGTCTGGCATTGTTTTGTGCTCAAGGCAGTAGATATTCATAATTTAAGTCTTTGAGTAAAACTGTCATCTCCCAGCCTGCTTTATTTGACATCCTTAAAACTAGATTTAATGGTTTTATTGTTCCTCTGTCTTCTACTGTGAGCTTCACAAATCCTTTCTGGAACCACACAGAATATAAATAATAAATGAATGAAAGAACAAAATGACTTGCTCAGTGTTCCATGGCTATTAAGTACAAACTTCATCCAGACTATGTGCTATTTTCAACTCCATCATTCAAAAGAAACTAAGGAAGCTTAACCTCTAAAAATTCTTAAACCTCAATCTTTCCTGCTCACTAAGTGATTGGCCATAACACAGGACAGTGATGAACAAATCACAATGGGGAGGGAATGTTTGTGGAATATAAATTGTTAAGTATGAGCAAAAGTCAGTTAGGGCCTTGGATATCTTTAGGATAAGAACAGTCATATGGGTTATTTTTCATGGCCAACTCCATAACTAGAGGCCAGCAACTGAACTCACTACAGAGGCTCATCACACATGGCCTTTTCTTCTGGGGTTGTAGAAATTGCATTCTTTTTACAGAACAGATTACATTCAGATTTTCTTATTGCTTACTGAACTACCATAGGCTGCAATTTTTTTTTTTCCATTAGTTAAAAAACTTTTTTCTTTTGACAAGTGGGATTTGGGAAGTAAATGAGCTTGCTTTGAATTTTTTCAGAGAAAATTCTATTACAGTCACATAGAAATAATTGCTGTCGGGAGTCGGGCAGTAGTGCAGTGGGTTAAGTGCACGTGGCACAAAGCACAAGGACCGATCCCCACCTGCAGGGAAGTCGCTTCACTAGCAGTGAAGCAGGTCTTCAGGTGTCTATCTTTCTCTCCCCCTCTGTCTTCCCCTCCTTTCTCCATTTCTGTCTGTCCTATCCAACAACAACGACATCAACAACAATGACATCAATAACAACAACAGTAATAACTACAAGGGCAACAAAAGGGAATAAATAAATAAATATTAAAAAAAAAAGAAAGAATTGCTGTCAGGGACTGGGTGTGGTGGCACAGTGGGTTGAGCAAACACGTTTCCATGTGTAAGGACCTAGGTCTGCTTTCCACCTGCAGGGGGTCTCGTCAGGAGTAATGAAGCAGGTCTGTAAGTGTCTCTCTTTCTCCCTCTCTATCTCCCCTTCCCATCTAAATTTCTTTTTTTTTTGTCCTATCAAATAAAACAGAAAGGGAAAAAATAATTGTGGTCATTTAATATTCAGGTGAGGAATGAGTTATTTTTAAAAATCATTTGAATAAATTGAATAGACTTATAGATTATTATTATTTTGAACAATATTGGCCTCCCTTTGGTTGGTGAAATTTTACATCTGTATTCTCTGAGATCATGGTTCTCAAAGCATGGAGCTTATCAGAAAGACAAACTTCTGGTTTCTTTCCTGCCCAGTGAAATTAGAAACTTTATAATGGGACTAACCAGTTTGTATTTTCCAAGATCCTTAGGAAATTCTGATTCTAAAAACTTCTGTATTTCTGTCTTAAACTATTGACCACTCATGGCTTTTCCAATATGAACTGCTGGATCTTCTCTTTGTTTTATATGACTGGATCTATGGAAATACTAAAACAAGTAACTGGAAAAAAATGTTAGCATTCATAATGCATGCTTACTAGCATATTAGTAAGATTTCATAGAGAAAAGTTTCCAATGACAAGTATGACTACATGTTAATTAGGGATAAAATGTACTACAGTAAATCTGTTCTGAGCTTATGCCAACATGATCTCAGTTTGTAAGGTTGAGGCACAGATAAAAATCAAGGAAATAATACAACATATTTAATACAACATATTTGCTATCAAAGCTAGTTATGAATATTTCTGATGCTGTTACCTATATTACTGCTTACTATTTATAATAGCTTCCAGTTGATTTTAGAGAATTTTTTAAATCTTATGCTCCGAAGTAGAAAGAAAAGGTCACTGAGTAAAATTTATTTTTTAGAAAGGTGGGGAGCTGACTTGGTGGCATCTGGTTGAGCGCACATGTTACAATGCAGAGGGGCCTCGGTTTGAGCCCCCCTAGTCTTTGCAAGTCGTGAAGCAGTGCTGTGTCTCTCTGTTTTTCTTCCTCTCTAACATTCTCTTCCTGCTTGATTTCTCTCTGTCTCTATCCAAAAACTAAAGATAACAAAAAAAAGTTTAATTAAACAATGTTTAAGAAGAAACTAAAACTCTTATCATGCTGCAGAAACAATGTGCCTTTAGTTGCACCAGGGAACATCATTTAAAAATTTTTTTTCTTAACCTTTATTTATTTATTGGATAGAGACAACCATAAATTGAGAGGGAAGGGGGAGATAGAGAAGTAGAGAGACAGAGAGACACCTGCAGCACTGCTTACCACTCGCAAAGTTTTCCCTCTGCACGTGGGGACTGGAGGCTCGAACCTGGGTCCTTGTACATTGTAACATGTATACTCAACCAGGTGTGCCACCACCCAGCCCCGGGAACATCCTTTATAACTGTCTGAAGTATAAAATTCAATTGCTGTAGCACACACAAATGGGAAACCAGAGTCCTTGCTAGGACAAGGATTATCCCAGACTTCAAATTCAAATGCCTGAGTGACCCTGCCAATCCAGACTGAAGGACTCAGTCTTACTATTCACATGGGTCAAGTTAGTCAAAGTGTATAATGAGGTAAAGCATCCCTTCCCAGCAATTGTATATACTCCTGGAAGGTGCCCTGTAATTTTACCCAAGACTCAGAGCAAGTATACTAAGTAGACTACAACTAAAATGTCTAGAGTAGAAATGGTCTGCACTGTGAAGAGTAGATCTGGGTACTATGGTTAAGGTAGGGACCATTTCAATGACAACGTTCTTGTTTCTGTTGTTATGTATACCTATAATCTAGTTTCTAAACGCTGGTGTAGACACCTGGAATAGATTTACATTGGCCTAATACTGGGTACTCTTCCAGTTCTATGTTTCACTGACTGCCTCCTGGATTTCAGACTTCTTGCTATTATTTGCATACTACCTAAACTTTCCACCTTCCATCCAAACAACCTAATATGTAAAAGAAAAAAAAAAGGGGGGGTATTGTTGGGGCTCAGTGACTGTGTCATTTTACTGTTTCTGGCAGCCATTTTGTCGGTAAAAGAGACGCTTCCTGAAGCTTCTTCCCTGTAGGTTGGGGCTGGGAGCTTGAACCCAGGTCTTTTCACGTAGGCAAGTGTGTGCTCTCTGGGTTAGTTACCATCTGGTCCTGTCCACTCTATTCTTCAAGTATTGTGGGAATGTGCTGGCTCCCTATCCAGCTCTTAAAAATAAGAAAATGATAGAACATTTGAAATATTTAAAAGCTAAGCTTCCAAAGACTAAGAAAGTGGCAGGTTTCAGAAGAATGTCTATTTGAACTAAAATTGTTCAAAATTTTTGTTTTTTCTTGAGAATGAGAAAGTCCACTCTACTCATATATATGTTTTTAAAATTAAAGCTATACATTATTTTATATCTCAGCTCTTTCAAAAAAATCTCTGAATCTTCCTGATACATTATTATAATGAAGATCAGAGGTCACATCTCTGAAGAATGTAGTGTGGTCTCTGGGATAAATGTGCTCAACAGATATTTGCTCTATAATGACTGGTGCACCTGGTTAAGTACACACATAACAGTGCACAAGGACCTGGGTTCAAGCCCCTGGTCCCTACCCGCAGGGGGAAAGCTTCACAAGTGGTGAAGCAGGGCTGCAGGTGTCTCTTTGTCTCTTGCCCCTCTCTATATCCCCTCCCTTCTCCATTTCTCTCTTTCTCTATCCAATAATAAACCTTTTAAAGATAGCTTTTAAAATTTTAAATGTTTTTCATAAAACATTTCAGAAAAGAGGCCTCCTAGATAGTTCACCTGTCAGTGACCTAGGTTCAAGCCAGCACACTCCGTACTGGGGAAAGCTTTTGTGCTGTAGTATCTTCCATCTTTCCCTCTGTCTGGTCATCTCTGTTTCTCTCTTTCTGCCTGAAGAACTTTGCTTGGGGTGGTAAGGAACAGGTGATGAAAACGAAAATTTAGAAAAGATAAGTCTAATATTTTCTACTACATGTAGGTATAATATTGAAAACATTTTTTCTTTGCATTTTAAGCACTTTTACTCCCAAAATATTTTACATGGCAAGTATGCATAGCATTTCTTCATTAATAGTAGCAATCATTCTAACCACAAACTTGTCTAGGTCTCATTGTTATTCTGGTTGTTCACTTGTCTCATGTTTTCGTTGTTTTTTTCACAGGGATTTGATAAACAAGTGGATGTGTCATATATTGCCAAACATTACAACATGAGCAAAAGCAAAGTTGACAACCAGTTTTACAGTGTGGAAGTGGGAGACTCAACCTTCACAGTTCTCAAGCGCTACCAGAATCTAAAGCCAATTGGCTCTGGGGCTCAGGGAATAGTTTGGTAAGTGTAATGCATTTAAGTTATATTTTGCAAGGGAACATGCTGTGTATGTTGACTAGCTGCAAAACACAGAAACAAATAATTAGCATGAGTTGGTAGGGGGGAATACATCCTACTTTAGAGAATAAAATTGGGAGCATTAATTTGTGAATCATTACCCATTAGCTAACAATAGGATTAGTTAACATTTTTTTTTGGGGGGGGGGTGTTTTGTTTTACTGCACATACACACAAACCCTTACACATTTTAGAGAAACCAGGGGAACAAAAGACTTTTTAAAAATTTTATTAGTGACTTAATATTGATTTACAAAATTCAAAGATAAGAGGGCTATAGTTCTGCACCAGTCCTACTACTAGAGTTCTGAATCTCCATTCCCTTCATTCTCCCAAGGTTTCAGATTTGAGTTGAATATTAATTCTATAACTGTCTATACTTATGTATATTTGCCCATTTTTTTCCCTAAGATCTTGCCTTCTCTTCCTTTCTAAGTTACAGCTACACCTATTTGACTATCTCCAAATGTCTTTTCTTTTTTCCTCTTTTCTCTCTGGGTCCTTATGGGGTGCAGACGGTGGGAGTTCTGGCTTCTGTAATTGTTTCTCCACTGAACATGAATGTTGGCAGGTTGATCTATACCCCCAGACTGTTTCTATATTTTTCCTCCTGGGTTAGGGCTCTGGAAAGTTGAGGTTCCAGGATATATTGGTGAGTTTGTCTGCCAAGGGAATTCAGCATCTGCAGCTTGGTGGCAGAAAGAGATATAAAGCAGTACAAAATGAGTAATGAACAGGAACCAAAAAGTAGGAACAGAGCAGATGAGAATAGGGACCTTACAGTTGAAAGAAGAGAGAAAGTCTATTTTAGGTATGTTCCTAGGAGCCCATGATTTTCTTTTTCTTTTTCTTTTTTTGCTTGAGTTTGATAGCTAACATGGAGGTAGACAAATATATTATCTGGGAAGTTGGTGTCAAAGCTGAGAATAGAACTAGAAAGTTGGGTTAGGGCAGAATAGCTCCCAAACTTGAAGAAAATCTATGAATAAAATTCACTGTTTACTCCATTAATCTGACTCAGGACCCATATATGTTCATATTTAGCACAGGAACCTGTGTAACCTCTGAGCCCCTATCAGTCTGAGCTCACAGTCCATGGTCACAGCTGGAAACGTTCTAGGTTGTGACCAGTCTTCCTCAAGTGTCAGGGCAAGATGACCCAACCTCCCTTTGGAAGGTGTGGTAGCCCCTACCATTGCTATTCCACAGTGAAGGCAAGGTCCTGTAGACAGCTTATGGTGACTTACTGATGGAAGTGACTAGTGGTGTTGAAGCGAGGGGTCTGTTAGTAGTCTAGTTCCATTATATCTGTGTGGAAATTCAAGAATTCCCCTAACTAGGGGCCCAGATGATGGCTTGGCCTGATTTTGACCAAAAAGGCCATCATCAAGTGAGCCAGTCTCTTGCCCTTATCCAATTGTTTTATTTTATTTTTTAATTTTATGTATTTTATTTTACTTTTTACCTGATGAGTTTAGTTTTCTTAGAGTTGTTAAGTTGTCGTTGTATCCAAACTGGTTTTAGGTTTATGGGGTTTGATTTCTGTGGACCTTTATACTGTTTTGCCAAGCTTACTAGGTCTAGTAATGAGTAAGAGAATTTATGATGCCTTCTTTAAGCCCTTCTACTAGGATCCTAGGTTTATCAGTTCTAAGTTTAATCATGAAGGGATATTAAGCACTTTTACTTTAAGTTATATAACTTCCCCTTGCTTATGGATACAAGTACATATGTACCCAGTACCCTAGGCCCTAACCTGTATCTAGTATCAGTTACTTTGTTAGATAACAAAAATTTTGTTAGATTAAAAAAAATTTTGTTGCATGTCACTGAGGGTGCTCTATGAATGGATGGGGGAACATTGCTGTGGTATCTCTATCTGTGTCTCTGACTGAGGCCCTGGGCCACTATATAGGGAATCCTGAAGGGGGGGAATTTCTTCTCTCTCTCTCTCCCCCCACCCTAATTTTTAAATTAGTACTTTAATATTGGTTTGCAAGATTATAATAGGGGTAATAGTTGCACATTACTCCTACCACGAAAGCTCTGTTCCCCCACCCCTATGCTACGATAACTAGCATAGTCTGTCTGTCAGCCTCTCTCTCTCCTCTTCTCTCTCACACTCTATCTGAAAGAAAAGAATGGCTGCCAGGAACAGCAGAGTTGTGCAGGCACCAAGCCCCAGTGATAACACCGGTATCAACAAACAAATGCTAATGACCTCAACTAGAGAAATAACTGTTAGAGAAAAATTTTCACTTTATGTTAACTAAACAACTTTTCTGAAGGCCTATCTTATAGTGTGTCAGTCTTTTTATTGCGAAAAGAAAGTTGATTTATGTATGACTCATGTACTATTTTGCTAGATGTAAAATACTGCTTAATTGTTAGGGTTAATGTTCTTCTATAGTTGTATTTTTAAAAGTAACCTTGTTAGGAGGATGGGGACATATAATTTTGTTGGTGGGTGCAGTGTGAAACCATACCCTGCAATCCTACAATCTTGTAGCCCACCATTAATTGCAACTAATCAGACAAAAATAATAAAAATTATGACAAAAAAAGTAATCTGTGGGCTATGGAGCTAACATAATGGTTATGCAAAAAACTTTCAGGCCCAAGATCCCAGAGGCCCCAAGTTCAATCCTTAGCACCACCATAGGCCAGAATTGAGTGGTGTCCTGGTGAAAATAACAAAAATACTAACTATAAAAATAAATATAATATATCACCCAAATACATGTATTTAGAGGCTTAAACTTTTACTATCAAAGCATCTTAGAAAAGCTAAGCACTTATCACAAAGAAGAGGCAATGTCTTCAGTTAAATTAAATTGTGCTAAAAACTAGGTGACACTTCTTGGTGCTAAGGTCCCAGAAATAATTCTCCTTTACTCAGGAAGAGACCAAATCTATCTGTGCATAAGGTGGCTTTAAAAATAAAAAGAAAAAAAAGTGAGCAGATATGTGTTAGTAAATATTGAAACTAAAAATACCAAGAGCTTGAGGAGCTTTTTGCTTTTTAAATTATTGTTATTATTTTTTTTGCTTATAGGGTTATTGCTGGGGCTCAGTGCTTACACCAATCTCCTGGAGGCTATTTCTTTCCCTTTTGTTGCCCTTGATTTTTATTTGTTGTGGTTATTATTACTGTTTTTATTAATGTCATTGTGGTTTGATAGGACAGAGAGAAATCTAGAGAGGAGGGGAAGACAGAGATGGGGAGAGAAAGATAGACACCTGCAGATCTACTTCACTACCCGTGAAGCGACCCCCCCCCCCCCTGCAGGTGGGGAGCTGGGAGGCTCGAACCAGGATCCTTATGCTGGTCCTTGTGCTGCACTACTGCCCGGCCCCCAAGGAGTTTTTTATAAAGCCTTGTGGGGAGGTAGCTGGCCCTCTCTCTGTAGAGTCATTCTTCTGGGCCATCACTGCCTCACATTCTGTTTATAGAGGCTGTGGTGTCTTGTTAATCATGGATTTGAACATGGGAGCTGAGGACAAAGAATACCATCTTTTAGTGTGGAACCTTGAGTGATAGCCCTGCCATTCTTATGTTCCATTTTCTACTCCAGGATATGTTAAATTTATGTACGATACTTGACCTTGTCAAGGAAGTTGATCTTTATGCATTCAGAGTTACGCATCCAGCACTGGGCCATTGCATCTTAAGTCCTCTGTGTGACAAGGAGTCTCAGTCGCCATCAGAGAGGGAACTGAGCCACTTCATTTGACGTGTGTTTATTTTAGTCAAAAACATGGACTTTAGGATGCTCTTAGCAATGCTGTTTCTCTTCTGCCGTCGACCTTTCAGCACTAAAGATATTTTCCATAGAAGGCATTTATTTGTCCATTCATCCTAATCCAGGGAAAGCCAATGCCAAGTACATTGAAAGTGTTTTATTTGGGGCTCTGCTAGGTCTCTGAAATATGGATGAGGAGTCTGTGCCCAGATGAGGGAGCTGGGATATCTGAACTCCATGCTGTTTCTCACCCGCCAAGTGAGAAGTGGCCTTGGGAGTCACTTCTACCCAGTCAAGCTACATTTTCCTAACTCACATACTGGTACCCGAGAGCCTACTGGCTAACATTGAATAGATAAAAGATTATTGCCCTCATCAATAAGGAACTTTAACTAGAAAAAAAATAATAAGATTGAGCAAGTACATATTATAAATATGGGCAGATATCTAATTAGCGCAAACTTAGGACAGAGTGGGTGCTGAATAATTCACAGGCCTGGAGTGTTAAGATGTCTAATAGTTCAGCGGGGAAGCAATTACAGAAGCCAGACCTTCCACCTTCTGCAACCCACAACGGCCCTGGGTCCATACTTCCAGAGGGATAGAGAATGGGAAAACTATCAGGGGAGGGGATGGAGACTGGGTGGTGGGAATTGTGTGGAGTTGTACCCCTCCTATCCTAAGGTTTTGTCAATGTCTCCTTTCTTACATTAAAAAAAAAGAAAAAAGAAAAAAAGTAGAAAGAATCAGAAATCCAAGGAAAACATTGTCACACTGTTGTCATTGTCATCTGTGTCTTCTCCTCCCATATCCTTCTCTCTGTTGTTTTTGCTGGGCTATGTTGTTTTCTCAGGGCTGGCTTCACGGGCGGGTAACAGACGACCCAGAACTCATGGCTGGGTTGTACGCAGTATCTCTTTATTCATGCAGGATGCAGCGCAATCTGTACCAAGCTAAGCTAAACTAAACTAACTAACTACAAACAATCTTGTCTTTATAAATATACTAGCCCAGTAGGGTGGGAACAGGATGCGACGCAGAGAGGGTGGAGAGAAAAGTGACTGGTGAAAATCAGGGTATGACAAGGAGAGGGGCGGAGCAGGTGAGAATTCTACCACTAAACCACCAATGCCCTGGAGGGAAGGTGGTGCTTGTTAACAGAGGTTATGTAAATAGAATACAGTGTTATGTAAATAGAATGCAGGGGGATTAAACCAAATGAAACAGAAGGGGTTTCATGCATACCAACAATTCCCCCTTTCTTTTTAACTAATGGCCATAGTATCAGGATTGTGGGGTGAACAGAAACCTATATTGTACAGGCGTTTTCAAAAGAACTGGCATAAGACATGGAAAAAAAAATAGGCGAGCAGCAATAACCAGTGTGATGCCAAGGGGAATGTTTCTTACCTCAAAGGGCAAGGCCTAGCAGGCAAAAGAGCATTTCTTGCCTCTGGGAATGCTTCATGCCTCTGTGGGCATCTCTTGCCTCTTGGGGCGCTTCATGCCTCTGTGGGCATAACCTAATAAGGAGGGGGAGTTTTCTGACTCTGGGGACAGAGCCTGCAGGCGAGGGTACATGGTCTATAAAGTCTCAAGGCAATTGGCTGAAGTTAGTCTTTGAGAAACACAGCAGCGTATACCAGTAAGTCTGATGGAGGTGTCAGTCCAAAGTAGCTGACCACAGAAGAAAATGCCAAGGGATGAAACGCTGCATGTCTGTCTCGATGGGGAATGTCGGCCACCAGAATTCTTCTTTTCTGTAGAGAGTGATCTTTGGAGTCTGTGAATCTGTTTCTTCAGGTCGTGCCAGGTCACATCATTGGTTTCCGGGGGTGTGTTGTAGTCATTCCATCTTGTAGGCGATGTCAGAGAGCAGGATCCAAATGGATTTCCAGGAATTCCATTTGAGTAGATGCTTTTTCATGTGAAGACTTGACAGCTGAAATTCACTTACTTGTCAAACAAAACTTGTAGCAGATTAGAAGTTTACTATAATTGATAACTCCATTATAATTGGAAGTCCTTTCTAGTATGATTTCAAAGTTGTTGAAACAGTTTAAACTCAATAAAATGTGGAAAGGTAAACAGAAGAATCACGGTAGAAGCCTCAGGCATGAGAATAATTAACATAATCATTGCACTATCTGCCCCACCCATAACTCATACTGTTTCAGGATTAAACGTTTCAGATTTATGCCAAGACATAAAAAAAGAAATCAAAGGAGGAAAAGACAATTTTTTGGATTATTTCTGGATGTCTCTAGAAATCATGGCTGCATCTAGCATTTTTTTTTAAGTCAATGTAGCATTTTTTTTTAAGTCAATGTCAAACAAAAATTCAGTCATTCAAATCACTCTCTTATGAAACAGATCTCACCATGTAGCATCAAGAGTCCCAGGAGGGCGTCCTAGTCCAAAAAGCTCTTCAAAATTCCATTTAGTGTGCTTCTGACTGTTCCTGCTGGATTGCTTCAGGCACCCATTTTTAAAAGTGTCTTCCCATCGAAGAAAGAATCCAATCAGGAGAGTAAAACTAACCACATGTCTCCATTCTTGGGGACTGCCAGGGTACTGGAGAACGCTCCTCAAATTAGAGTAATCCTTCTCCATGGGAAACATGCGAGAAGAAGTCCAGAAAGTCCCAGTGGAAATCTCCGTGCATATCCCAAGGTCTATGATCACGGTCATAAAGAACCAAATTGTGGCCTGGAGCAAAATGTAGTCCCTTTCCTCAGGAAACATGAGAGAGGGAATCCAGAAAGTCCAAGGAGAAATCTCCGTGCAACTCCCAAGCTCTATGATCCTGGTCATAAGAAACCAAAGTTCCCAGTCAGGGAACCGAAATGTGGCCCAGAGTAAAATGTTCCAGAGACAGAGAAACTGTCTCATAATGAAACAGTAGAGGCTTTGGCAAACCTCTTCATAAGTAGAAATGCAACCCATGGTGGATGGATAGTCAAGTTTACTTATCTGGGCGATGGGCGGGTTAGATCCCACGTCGGTGTGGGTCTCTGTTTCAGGGCTTATGTCAGTCCCTTGTTCGGGCGCCATATGTTGTTTTCACCGGGCTATGTTGTTTTCACAGGGCTGGCTTCACGGGCGGGTAACAGACAACCCAGGACTCATGGCTGGGTTGTACGCAGTATCTCTTTATTCATGCAGGACGCAGCGCAATCTATACCAAGCTAAGCTAAACTAAACTAACTAACTACAAACAATCTTGTCTTTATAAATATACTAGCCCAGTAGGGTGGGAACAGGATGCGACGCAGAGAGGGTGGAGAGAAAAGTGACTGGTGAAAATCAGGGTATGACAAGGAGAGGGGCGGAGCAGGTGAGAATTCTACCACTAAACCACCAATGCCCTGGAGGGAAGGTGGTGCTTGTTAACAGAGGTTATGTAAATAGAACACAGTGTTATGTAAATAGAATGCAGGGGGATTAAACCAAATGAAACAGAAGGGGTTTTAAAAGCATACCAACATCTCTCCTTGAATCTCTTCATAGCCTTGATCCTGGAAGGCTTGTCTGTCCTCTGAGCCTGCTATTCTCCTTCCGAATGAACTGTTCTCTTCAGTGGCTTAGAACCATGGGAATTATTTAAAAAAAGCAATCTCAGATTCCGTTTCTTTCTCTTTCTCTTTCTCTTTCCCTCTCCCTCTCCCTCTCCCTCTCCCTCTCCCTCTCCCTCTCCCTCTCCCTCTCCCTCTCCCTCTCCCTCTCCCTCTCCCTCTCCCTCTCCCTCTCCCTCTCCCTCTCTTACCTCTTTGTTGTTATCCAAACCCTCCTCCAGATCAGCCCTGTTGGCTTCTTCCTCTTGCTGCTGCTGGCAGGCAGATCCCAGCTGGAGGGATCACATAATCATACTGATTGTCTCCATCCTGAGTTTCTCTGCTTCATCCTCAGCTAGGCCCTTGATGCTGTTTAGCAATCCTTTAACTTATGTGTCTCCTCAGCTCCCTATCCCATTTCCCATGGAGGCTGTCACAGGCCTTTTACAACTCTCCTTCCAAGCTCCTGATTACACTTCATTCCCATGTGGGAGGCCTTAGTTTCTACTTTCTGGAGAAAATAGATGGCTGCAGGCATTGGAGCTTTGCTTTCCCCTCCCCCCATCTCTCAATTGTTCTAATTTTTTTTAGAAAAAAGTTTTGATTGTGACAACATTGGTTTACATTGTTAACTGAAGGGCAGGACACACTTGATTTTAGGTGAGTTTATTAAATAATCAAGTTGAAGACTTAATCTAGAAGGGACTTGAACCCAGGAAGATTTTTCAGATTGCTTTGTGAGGACTGGTCCAAAGATTGGGTCCAGATGTAGAGATTTTGTACACCACATGCATGTGAGGGGAGGTTACAGTAGGCAGTAGGTCCTTTTTAGGAATTCTAGAAAGTAGAGTAAGTCAGACAACAAGATGTCTTCTAGCCTGTTATCTCTATGTTGAAGCAACTAAGCAAGACGATTAATTTATTATAAACCCTACTGACCAGTTCTCCTAAGTACTGGAGGTTGAATGTCTTAGAACTGGGAGTCGGGTGTCATGAGATGACTTCATTGTGTGTCCTTCATGGTTGATAGATATTATGTCTCAGGTCCCTGTATCCCTGCTCGCAGAATCTGGAGGTTTGGATGCAATCTCACAGAACCAGCCCAGTTGATACTGACCCGCTACACAATATTATCCCCTATATTCCCATCTAAGTATAAGAGCAGTGACGACTACATTCATGTTTGTGGCATTCAAGCAGAATGCACGAGGGTCATGATGTTGGGAAGTCAGAAATGAATGTCATTGATACCCTTGACGTAAGTATTTGGGATATAACTACCAGTGCTATGTCTATGTGAGGAGTGCAGTCACTATAAGAGGAGAATGACTGGGCTGAACAAAACAAAGTACAATTAAAAAAAAACAACACAAATGATGGTGAGTGTCTAGACTCACTATGAATGTGACATAAAGAAAAAATACAGAAAGAACCAAAAAAAAAAAAGTCATCTCATTCCTGAGGTAGCTTGTTCATCACCTGTGAATATGGATCATTCCTTTTAGGCAGTGTGCTGTGTCATAGAGACATAAAGTCCTGTAGGTAGGATCAGGGATCCTGCCCTATTGTTAGAAGATGGATGAAGCTCAGAGCTTC